>NC_092284.1:10804976-11073179 GCF_036320965.1 Panulirus ornatus
CTTGAGTTAGGCCAGCTTATCTTGAGTTAGGCCAGCTTATCTTTTCTTAATGAAGGAGGGGATGACATGGAACTAACAATGAACAAACTAAAACTCTGAAGGAAATAGAACGTATCTTGTACGACGAAGAAAACGCAGCTGCACTAAGACGGTAGCTGAACCAACCCTGCAGCTGCACCAAGACGGTAGCTGCACCAAGACGGTAGCTGCACCAGCCCTGCAACTGCACCAGCCCTGCAGCTGCACCAACCCTGCAGCTGCACCAAGACGGTAGCTGCACCAACCCTGCAGCTGCACCAACCCTGCAGCTGCACCAACCCTGCAGCTGCACCAAGACGGTAGCTTCACCAACCCTGCAGCTGCACCAAGACGGTAGCTTCACCAACCCTGCAGCTGCACCAACCCTGCAGCTGCACCAAGACGGTAGCTGCACCAACCCTGCAGCTGCACCAACCCTGCAGCTGCACCAAGACGGTAGCTGCACCAATCCTGCAGCTGCATCAACCCTGCAGCTGCACCAACCTGCAGCTGCACCAACCTGCAGCTGCACCAAGACGGTAGCTGCACCAACCCTGCAGCTGCATCAACCCTGCAGCTGCACCAACCCTGCAGCTGCACCAACCTGCAGCTGCACCAAGACGGTAGCTGCACCAATCCTGCAGCTGCACCAACCCTGCAGCTGCACCAACCCTGCAGCTGCACCAAGACGGTAGCTGCACCAACCCTGCAGCTGCACCAACCCTGCAGCTGCACCAAGACGGTAGCTGAACCAACCCTGCAGCTGCACCAAGACGGTAGCTGCACCAAGACGGTAGCTGCACCAACCAGGTGGACCAGGTCATCTTATCTCCAGGTCATCTTTCCTGCAGGTCCAGGTGGTGGTGGACCAGGTCATGTTATCTCCAGGTCATCTTTCCTGCAGGTCCAGGTGGTGGTGGACCAGGTCATGTTATCTCCAGGTCATCTTTCCTGCAGATCCAGGTGGTGGTGGACCAGGTCATGTTATCTCCAGGTCATCTTTCCTGCAGGTCCAGGTGGTGGTGGACCAGGTCATGTTCATCTCCAGGTCATCATCCAACTGGTCTAGGTGGTGGTGGACCAGGTCATGTTCATCTATAGGTCATCTTCACTGCAGGTCCAGGTGGTGGTGGACCAGGTCATGTTCATCTCCAGGTCATCTTCACTGCAGGTCCAGGTGGTGGTGGACCAGGTCATGTTCATCTCCAAGTCATCTTTCCTGCAGGTCCAGGTGGTGGTGGACCAGGTCATGTTCATCTCCAGGCCATCTTTCCTGCAGGTCCAGGTGGTGGTGGACCAGGTCATGTTATCTCAAGGTCATCTTTCCTGCAGGTCCAGGTGGTGTTGGACCAGGTCATGTTCATCTCCAGGTCATCTTTCCTGCAGGTCCAGGTGGTGATGGACCAGGTCATGTTATCTCCAAGTCATCTTTCCTGCAGGTCCAGGTGGTGGTGGACCAGGTCATGTTATCTCCAGGTCATCATCCAACAGGTCCAGGTGGTGGTGGACCAGGTCATGTTATCTCCAGGTCATCTTTCCTGCAGGTCCAGGTGGTGGTGGACCAGGTCATGTTATCTCCAGGTCATCTTTCCTGCAGGTCCAGGTGGTGGTGGACCAGGTCATGTTCATCTCCAGGTCATCATCCAACAGGTCCAGGTGGTGGTGGACCAGGTCATGTTCATCTATAGGTCATCTTCACTGCAGGTCCAGGTGGTGGTGGAGCAGGTCATGTTCATCTCCAGGTAATCTTTCCTGCAGGTCCAGGTGGTGGTGGACCAGGTCATGTTCATCTCCAAGTCATCTTTCCTGCAGGTCCAGGTGGTGGTGGACCAGGTCATGTTCATCTCCAGGTCATCTTCACTGCAGGTCCAGGTGGTGGTGGACCAGGTCATGTTATCTCCAGGTCATCTTTCCTGCAGGTCCAGGTGGTGGTGGACCAGGTCATGTTCATCTCCAGGTCATCTTCACTACCTCCTGCTGCTCATGGCAAGGATTTACATAGCTCTTTGTGGTTGTCAGCAATTTTAGCAGAAGCTTCTTCCAGTACTCATGTGTGGCGGCGCAGGTCCTGGAAATTCCTTTGATGCCTTTGCCCAGTTTCCAGTTCGGGCCTCAGGCTGTGCACCAGCAGCATCAGAGGAGGAAGGGAAGGGGTTCCAGTCCTCTTTATAGATGGCTTCTGTAACTATAGCATCAGAGGAGGAGAGGGAAGGGGTTCCAGTCCTCTTTATAGATGGCTTCTGTAACTATAGCATCAGAGGAGGAGAGGGAAGGGGTTCCAGTCCTCTTTATAGATGGCTTCTGTAACTATAGCATCAGAGGAGGAGGAAGGGAAGGGGTTCCAGTCCTCTTTATAGATGGCTTCTGTAACTATAGCATCAGAGGAGGAGGAAGGGAAGGGGTTCCAGTCCTCTTTATAGATGGCTTCTGTAACTATAGCATCAGAGGAGGAGGAAGGGAAGGGGTTCCAGTCCTCTTTATAGATGGCTTCTGTAACTATAGCATCAGAGGAGGAAGGGAAGGGGTTCCAGTCCTCTTTATAGATGGCTTCTGTAACTATAGCATCAGAGGAGGAGGAGGAGGAGGAAGGGAAGGGGTTCCAGTCCTCTTTATAGATGGCTTCTGTAACTATAGCATCAGAGGAGGAAGGGAAGGGGTTCCAGTCCTCTTTATAGATGGCTTCTGTAACTATAGCATCAGAGGAGGAGGAAGGGAAGGGGTTCCAGTCCTCTTTATAGATGGCTTCTGTAACTATAGCATCAGAGGAGGAAGGGAAGGGGTTCCAGTCCTCTTTATAGATGGCTTCTGTAACTATAGCATCAGAGGAGGAAGGGAAGGGGTTCCAGTCCTCTTTATAGATGGCTTCTGTAACTATAGCATCAGAGGAGGAGGAAGGGAAGGGGTTCCAGTCCTCTTTATAGATGGCTTCTGTAACTATAGCATCAGAGGAGGAGGAAGGGAAGGGGTTCCAGTCCTCTTTATAGATGGCTTCTGTAACTATAGCATCAGAGGAGGAGGAAGGGAAGGGGTTCCAGTCCTCTTTATAGATGGCTTCTGTAACTATAGCATCAGAGGAGGAAGGGAAGGGGTTCCAGTCCTCTTTATAGATGGCTTCTGTAACTATAGCATCAGAGGAGGAGGAAGGGAAGGGGTTCCAGTTCTCTTTATAGATGGCTTCTGTAACTATAGCATCAGAGGAGGAGGAAGGGAAGGGGTTCCAGTCCTCTTTATAGATGGCTTCTGTAACTATAGCATCAGAGGAGGAGGAAGGGAAGGGGTTCCAGTCCTCTTTATAGATGGCTTCTGTAACTATAGCATCAGAGGAGGAGGAAGGGAAGGGGTTCCAGTCCTCTTTATAGATGGCTTCTGTAACTATAGCATCAGAGGAGGAAGGGAAGGGGTTCCAGTCCTCTTTATAGATGGCTTCTGTAACTATAGCATCAGAGGAGGAAGGGAAGGGGTTCCAGTCCTCTTTATAGATGGCTTCTGTAACTATAGCATCAGAGGAGGAGGAAGGGAAGGGGTTCCAGTCCTCTTTATAGATGGCTTCTGTAACTATAGCATCAGAGGAGGAAGGGAAGGGGTTCCAGTCCTCTTTATAGATGGCTTCTGTAACTATAGCATCAGAGGAGGAGGAAGGGAAGGGGTTCCAGTCCTCTTTATAGATGGCTTCTGTAACTATAGCATCAGAGGAGGAGGAAGGGAAGGGGTTCCAGTCCTCTTTATAGATGGCTTCTGTAACTATAGCATCAGAGGAGGAAGGGAAGGGGTTCCAGTCCTCTTTATAGATGGCTTCTGTAACTATAGCATCAGAGGAGGAAGGGAAGGGGTTCCAGTCCTCTTTATAGATGGCTTCTGTAACTATAGCATCAGAGGAGGAGGAAGGGAAGGGGTTCCAGTCCTCTTTATAGATGGCTTCTGTAACTATAGCATCAGAGGAGGAAGGGAAGGGGTTCCAGTCCTCTTTATAGATGGCTTCTGTAACTATAGCATCAGAGGAGGAGGAAGGGAAGGGGTTCCAGTCCTCTTTATAGATGGCTTCTGTAACTATAGCATCAGAGGAGGAAGGGAAGGGGTTCCAGTCCTCTTTATAGATGGCTTCTGTAACTATAGCATCAGAGGAGGAGAGGGAAGGGGTTCCAGTCCTCTTTATAGATGGCTTCTGTAACTATAGCATCAGAGGAGGAAGGGAAGGGTTTCCAGTCCTCTTTATAGATGGCCTCTGTAACTATAGCATCAGAGGAGGAGAGGGAAGGGGTTCCAGTCCTCTTTATAGATGGCTTCTGTAACTATAGCATCAGAGGAGGAAGGGAAGGGGTTCCAGTCCTCTTTATAGATGGCCTCTGTAACTATAGCATCAGAGGAGGAGAGGGAAGGGGGAGGAGGAGGAAGGGAAGGGGTTCCAGTCCTCTATATAGATGGCTTCTGTAACTATAGCATCAGAGGAGGAAGGGAAGGGGTTCCAGTCCTCTTTATAGATGGCTTCTGTAACTATAGCATCAGAGGAGGAAGGGAAGGGGTTCCAGTCCTCTTTATAGATGGCTTCTGTAACTATAGCATCAGAGGAGGAGAGGGAAGGGGTTCCAGTCCTCTTTATAGATGGCTTCTGTAACTATAGCATCAGAGGAGGAAGGGAAGGGGTTCCAGTCCTCTTTATAGATGGCTTCAGCAGCAGCAGCATCAGAGGAAGAGGAGAAGGAGGAAGGGAAGGGGTTCCAGTCCTCTTTATAGATGGCTTCTGTAACTATAGCATCAGAGGAGGAGGAGGAAGGGAAGGGGTTCCAGTCCTCTTTATAGATGGCTTCTGTAACTATAGCAGCAGAGGAGGAGGAGGAGGAGGAAGGGAAGGGGTTCCAGTCCTCTTTATAGATGGCTTCTGTAACTATAGCATCAGAGGAGGAAGGGAAGGGGTTCCAGTCCTCTTTATAGATGGCTTCTGTAACTATAGCATCAAAGGAGGAAGGGAAGGGGTTCCAGTCCTCTTTATAGATGGCTTCTGTAACTACAGCATCAGAGGAGGAGGAGGAAGGGAAGGGGTTCCAGTCCTCTTTATAGATGGCTTCTGGAACTATATTTTCCCTCGTTCTTTTCATGGCAGTAATGGGAGGGGATCTCGTCCTACCTCCCCTCACTTGTCCTGTTCGATAAGGACTTCACCTCCAGATGACCTGGAAAACGAGAACGGACGAACGTGAACGTATCTAGATCTCTGACCTCACGTTACAACGTCCAGGGAAGGTCCAGCTCTCTGACCTCACGTTACAACGTCCAGGGAAGGTCCAGCTCTCTGACCTCACGTTACAACGTCCAGGGAAGGTCCAGCTCTCTGACCTCACGTTACAACGTCCAGGGAAGGTCCAGCTCTCTGACCTCACGTTACAACGTCCAGGGAAGGTCCAGCTCTCTGACCTCACGTTACAACGTCCAGGGAAGGTCCAGCCCTCTGACCTCACGTTACAACGTCCAGGGAAGGTCCAGCCCTCTGACCTCACGTTACAACGTCCAGGGAAGGTCCAGCTCTCTGACCTCACGTTACAACGTCCAGGTACAGCGCGACGCAAATACATAAAATGTTTGCATGACGTCTGGCAGCGCTACAGGACGTCTGGCAGCACTATAGGACGTCTGGAAACGCTACAGGACGTCTGGAAACGTTATAGGACGTCTGGAAACGCTACAGGGCGTCTGGAAACGCTATAGGACGTCTTGGAACCCTACAGGACGTCTGGAAACGCTATAGGAGGTCTTGGAACCCTACAGGACGTCTTGGAACGCTACAGGACGTCTGGAAACGCTATAGGACGTCTTGGAACCCTACAGGACGTCTGGAAACGCTACAGGACGTCTGGAAACGCTACAGGACGTCTGGAAACGCTATAGGACGTCTTGGAACCCTACAGGACGTCTGGAAACGCTACAGGATGTCTGGAAACACTATAGGACGTCTGGAAACGCTACAGGACGTCTGGATACGCTATAGGAGGTCTAGGAACGCTACAGGACGCCTAGGAATGCTACAGGACGCTTCGAAACGCTACAGGACGTATGGCAACAATACAGGTCGCCTGCCAAGTATATTCCTATGAGTTTCATTTCCCCGTGGACTCATAGGCACCTACATTCATACATACATACTTACATGTACACATAACATATTTCCAGATACATACATATGTGCATGCATACATACATATATACCTGCATACATACATAAATATATATGTCCACATACATACATAAATACATACATACATACATACCTACATATATACCTATCTACATCCACCAAAGCTCCAATATATGAAGAGGTTATTCTGGTTGAGGAAGTTGGGTCAGATACATACATACATACATACATACATACATATGTACATACCATGTCCTCATACCTACATATATACCTACCTACATACACCAAAGCTGCAATATATGAAGAGGTTATTCTGGGTTCAAGCCATCAGGGGTGAGGAAGTTGGGTCAGATAATCTGGTGTGAGATGTCGGCCACGATCACATAATACATAAATTTGCATATGGTTCCCGGATGAAGTCCACAGTTCCATGCATGATATTACAGTGGCTGTCTAGGTCCTCCTGAAGCATTAGATCATGGTTCCCGGATGAAGTCCACAGTTCCATGCATGATATTACAGTGGCTGTCTAGGTCCTCCTGAAGCATTAGATCATGGTTCCCGGATGAAGTCCACAGTTCCATGCATGATATTACAGTGGCTGTCTAGGTCCTCCTGAAGCATTAGATCATGGTTCCCGGATGGAGTCCACAGTTCCATGCATGATATTACAGTGGCTGTCTAGGTCCTCCTGAAGCATTAGATCATGGTTCCCGGATGAAGTCCACAGTTCCATGCATGATATTACAGTGGCTGTCTAGGTCCTCCTGAAGCATTAGATCATGGTTCCCGGATGGAGTCCACAGTTCCATGCAGGATATTACAGTGGCTGTCTAGGTCCTCCTGAAGCATTAGATCATGGCTCCCGGATGGAGTCCACAGTTCCATGCAGGATATTACAGTGGCTGTCTAGGTCCTCCTGAAACATTGGATCATGGTTCCTGGATGGAGTCCACAGTTCCATGCAGGATATTACAGTGGCTGTCTAGGTCCTCCTGAAGCATTAGATCATGGTTCCCGGCTGGAGTCCACAGTTCCATGCAGGATATTACAGTGGCTGTCTAGGTCCTCCTGAACCATTGGATCATGGCTCCCGGATGGAGTCCACAGTTCCATGCATGATATTACAGTGGCTGTCTAGGTCCTCCTGAACCATTGGATCATGGCTCCCGGATGGAGTCCACAGTTCCATGCAGGATATTACAGTGGCTGTCTAGGTCCTCCTGAAGCATTAGATCATGGCTCCCGGATGGAGTCCACAGTTCCATGCATGATATTACAGTGGCTGTCTAGGTCCTCCTGAACCATTAGATCATGGCTCCCGGATGGAGTCCACAGTTCCATGCAGGATATTACAGTGGCTGTCTAGGTCCTCCTGAACCATTGGATCATGGTTCCTGGATGGAGTCCACAGTTCCATGCAGGATATTACAGTGGCTGTCTAGGTCCTCCTGAAGCATTAGATTATGGTTCCCGGCTGGAGTCCACAGTTCCATGCAGGATATTACAGTGGCTGTCTAGGTCCTCCTGAAGCATTAGATCATGGTTCCCGGCTGGAGTCCACAGTTCCATGCAGGATATTACAGTGGCTGTCTAGGTCCTCCTGAACCATTAGATCATGGTTCCTGGATGGAGTCCACAGTTCCATGCAGGATATTACAGTGGCTGTCTAGGTCCTCCTGAACCATTGGATCATGGTTCCTGGATGGAGTCCACAGTTCCATGCAGGATATTACAGTGGCTGTCTAGGTCCTCCTGAAGCATTGGATCATGGTTCCCGGATGGAGTCCACAGTCCCATGCAGGATATTACAGTGGCTGTCTAGGTCCTCCTGAACCATTAGATCCTAGTCATAGTGCCTTGTAGGAGGATAGTATCTACTTTCTTCCTAGTGTGAAAAGCTTAGCTACATGGTCTTCACTACCAGGTCTACGATGCTCCCAGCACCATGTTGACCCATCTGTATATGGCTCTCGTCCCTCCCACACTAGCTAGGAGCCACATGAACATGTTGACCCATGTGTATATGGCTCTCGTCCCTCCCACACTAGCTAGGAGGCACTAGGAGCCACATGAACATGTTGACCCATGTGTATATGGCTCTCGTCCCTCCCACACTAGCTAGGAGGCACTAGGAGCCACATGAACATGTTGACCCATCTGTATATGGCTCTCGTCCCTCCCACACTAGCTAGGAGGCACTAGGAGCCACATGAACATGTTGACCCATCTGTATATGGCTCTCCTCCCTCCCACACCAGCTAGGAGGCACTAGAAGCCACATGAACACGTTGACCCATCTGTATATGGCTCTCGTCCCTCCCACACTAGCTAGGAGGCACCAGGAGCCACATGAACATGTTGACCCATCTGTATATGGCTCTCCTCCCTCCCACACTAGCTAGGAGGCACTAGGAGCCACATGAACATGTTGACCCATCTGTATATGGCTCTCCTCCCTCCCACACCTAGCTAGGGAGGCACTAGGAGCCACATGAACATGTTGACCCATCTGTATATGGCTCTCCTCCCTCCCACACTAGCTAGGAGGCACTAGGAGCCACATGAACATGTTGACCCATCTGTATATGGCTCTCCTCCCTCCCACACTAGCTAGGAGGCACTAGGAGCCACATGAACATGTTGACCCATGTGTATATGGCTCTCGTCCCTCCCACACTAGCTAGGAGGCACCAGGAGCCACATGAACATGTTGACCCATCTGTATATGGCTCTCGTCCCTCCCACACTAGCTAGGAGGCACTAGGAGCCACATGAACATGTTGACCCATCTGTATATGGCTCTCCTCCCTCCCACACCAGCTAGGAGGCACTAGAAGCCACATGAACACGTTGACCCATCTGTATATGGCTCTCCTCCCTCCCACACTAGCTAGGGAGGCACTAGGAGCCACATGAACATGTTGACCCATCTGTATATGGCTCTCCTCCCTCCCACACTAGCTAGGAGGCACTAGGAGCCACATGAACATGTTGACCCATCTGTATATGGCTCTCCTCCCTCCCACACTAGCTAGGAGGCGCTAGGAGCCACATGAACATGTTGACCCATCTGTATATGGCTCTCCTCCCTCCCACACTAGCTAGGGAGGCACTAGGAGCCACATGAACATGTTGACCCATCTGTATATGGCTCTCCTCCCTCCCACACTAGCTAGGAGGCACTAGGAGCCACATGAACATGTTGACCCATCTGTATATGGCTCTCGTCCCTCCCACACTAGCTAGGAGGCACTAGGAGCCACATGAACATGTTGACCCATCTGTATATGGCTCTCGTCCCTCCCACAACTCCAACAACTGTTAACAAAGCTTCAGTATACACATACAACAGTGTAATCTAATCTTATCCTCTAGACTAAGATGAAGTTATATTTCAGTATCGCTCCTCAGAGATAACCAGATCTCTATATCAATTGCCAAACAACTGTTAACAAGGCCTCAGTATACACGTACAACAGTATAATCTAATATCATTCTCTAGACTAAGATGAACTTGTATTTCAGTATTGCTTCTCATAGATACCCAGGTCTTATATCAATTACCGAACAACCGTTAACAAAGCTTCAGTATACACATACAACAGCGTAATCTAATCTTATCCTCTAGACTAAGATGAAGTTATATTTCAGTATCACTCTTCAGAGATAACCAGATATTATATCAATTACCAAACAACTGTTAACAAGGCTTCAGTATACACATACAACAGTATAATCTAATCTCATTCTCTAGACTAAGATGAAGTTATATTCCAGTATCGCTCCTCAGAGATAACCAGGTCTTATATCAATTACCAAACAACTGTTAACAAGGCTTCAGTATACACATACAACAGCGTAATCTAATCTTATCCTCCAGACTAAGATGAAGTTATATTTCAGTATCGCTCCTCAGAAATAACCAGGTCTCATATCAATTACCAAACAACTGTTAACAAGGCTTCAGTATACACGTACAACAATATAATCTAATCTCATTCTCTAGACTAAGTTGAACTTATATTTCAGTATTGCTTCTCATAGATACCCAGGTCTTATATCAATTACCGAGCAACCGTTAACAAAGCTTCAGTATACACATACAACAGCGTAATCTAATCTTATCCTCTAGACTAAGATGAAGTTATATTTCAGTATCGCTCCCCAGAGATAACCAGGTCTTTATATCAATTACTAAACAACTGTTAACAAAGCTTCAGTATACACATACAACAGCATAATCTAATCTTATCCTCTATCCTAAGATGAAGTTATATTCCAGTATCGCTCGTCAGAGATAACCAGGTCTTTATATCCCCCTCTGCCCACCAGGGCCCCAACAGCCAATACCATCGTGAAGGATCCACAGACATTCCAGTCGCCTCTGCTCAGGCAATCCGTGATGGAGTGTTCCATCTATCATCATTTCCCGTTATTGAACACTTTCACTTGTCTCCATTAACGTCAAAATCCACGTCATAAGAATCCGGAGGACCTCAGCCCCTGAGGAGGTGTTAGGAGGAGGTGCTGACGGAGGCTTAGAGGAGGAGGAGGGATTGTGCCTCCAGGGGAGTGAGTTCAGTGTGAGGTGTTGAGGGAGGGATGAAGGCTTTGCCTTCCTCATACGACGAGACTCGAAGGTCCAGCTCTGACGTAGGTGTTAAGGAAGGCCGCCACCAGACTCCAAGGGCAGGCGCTACAGTGGTCAGTGTATATAGTCTTGCTACCTTCTGAGTTAAGGTCGTAAGGCTCTCACTGTGTCCCTCAGAATACACGAATTACGGCCATCATGACCCCGTTGGTACACGGGAACAGCATTATCATAACTCCATGCCAAGTGTATATGAACTAATAGCTTGATTCCCTCGGCAACAACTTGGTACAGTTGCTTTTTACATCCTCTCCTCTTCCCATTTTCCTCTGTTCTTCCGGGCGACATTGGAATGGAAAGAAAATGGGAATATCTAGTAACCAACTCAGGTTTACAAAAATGTAAAAGGGAGAAAGTCCATATCAACAACCATCTACAATCACAACTGTCTATATAACAACCCAGGGTTATAGATACTGAGCATCAAGGTAGTCCAAGTGTCTGTGGGCTCCATCTCCCGGTTATTATAACCTTCGTCCTCCACCAGACAGAACCAATCTACAATCACAACTGTCTATATAACAACCCAGGGTTATAAATTCAGAGCATCAAGGTAGCCCAAGTGTCTGTGGGCTCCATCTCCCGGTTATTATAACCTTCGTCCTCCACCAGACAGAACCAATCTACAATCACAACTGTCTATATAACAACCCAGGGTTATATATACTGAGCATCAAGGTAGTCCAAGTGTCTGTGGGCTCCATCTCCCGGTTATTATAACCTTCGTCCTCCACCAGACAGAACCAATCTACAATCACAACTGTCTATATAACAACCCAGGGTTATAGATACTGAGCATCAAGGTAGTCCAAGTGTCTGTGGGCTCCATCTCCCGGTTATTATAACCTTCGTCCTCCACCAGACAGAACCAATCTACAATCACAACTGTCTATATAACAACCCAGGGTTATAAATACTGAGCATCAAGGTAGTCCAAGTGTCTGTGGGCTCCATCTCCCGGTTATTATAACCTTCGTCCTCCACCAGACAGAACCAATCTACAATCACAACTGTCTATATAACAACCCAGGGTTATAAATTCAGAGCATCAAGGTAGCCCAAGTGTCTGTGGGCTCCATCTCCCGGTTATTATAACCTTCGTCCTCCACCAGACAGAACCAATCTACAATCACAACTGTCTATATAACAACCCAGGGTTATATATACTGAGCATCAAGGTAGTCCAAGTGTCTGTGGGCTCCATCTCCCGGTTATTATAACCTTCGTCCTCCACCAGACAGAACCAATCTACAATCACAACTGTCTATATAACAACCCAGGGTTATAGATACTGAGCATCAAGGTAGCCCAAGTGTCTGTGGGCTCCATCTCCTGGTTATTATAACCTTCGTCCTCAGCCAGACACCACAACAACCACGTCTGTGGAAAGTCTGTTCTCAAGACCCTAGTTGTGTGGCCTGGGTTGTAGTAGCAAGAGTTGTAGTAGGTCATCTACAACACCAGGTTATAACAGTCCCTATTGTCCTCATGATGTGGTCATCATAGCATCACGAGACATCCCCCTCATGATGTGGTCATCATAGCATCACGAGACATCCCTCATGATGTGGTCATCATAGCATCACGAGACATCCCCCTCATGATGTGGTCATCATAGCATCACGAGACATCCCTCATGATGTGGTCATCATAGCATCACGAGACATCCCCCTCATGATGTGGTCATCATAGCATCACGAGACATCCCCCTCATGATGTGGTCATCATAGCATCACGAGACATCCCTCATGATGTGGTCATCATAGCATCACGAGACATCCCCCTCATGATGTGGTCATCATAGCATCACGAGACATCCCTGGTGTCTTCATGATGTGGTCATCATAGCATCACGAGACATCCCCCTCATGATGTGGTCATCATAGCATCACGAGACATCCCTCATGATGTGGTCATCATAGCATCACGAGACATCCCCCTCATGATGTGGTCATCATAGCATCACGAGACATCCCCCTCATGATGTGGTCATCATAGCATCACGAGACATCCCCCTCATGATGTGGTCATCATCATAGCATCACGAGACATCCCCCTCATGATGTGGTCATCATAGCATCACGAGACATCCCTCATGATGTGGTCATCATAGCATCACGAGACATCCCTCATGATGTGGTCATCATAGCATCACGAGACATCCCCCTCATGATGTGGTCATCATAGCATCACGAGACATCCCCCTCATGATGTGGTCATCATAGCATCACGAGACATCCCTCATGATGTGGTCATCATAGCATCACGAGACATCCCCCTCATGATGTGGTCATCATAGCATCACGAGACATCCCTCATGATGTGGTCATCATAGCATCACGAGACATCCCTGGTGTCCTCATGATGTGGTCATCATATCATCACGAGACATCCCCCTCATGATGTGGTCATCATAGCATCACGAGACATCCCCCTCATGATGTGGTCATCATATCATCACGAGACATCCCCCTCATGATGTGGTCATCATAGCATCACGAGACATCCCTGGTGTCCTCATGATGTGGTCATCATAGCATCACGAGACATCCCCCTCATGATGTGGTCATCATAGCATCACGAGACATCCCCCTCATGATGTGGTCATCATAGCATCACGAGACATCCCTGGTGTCCTCATGATGTGGTCATCATAGCATCACGAGACATCCCTCATGATGTGGTCATCATAGCATCACGAGACATCCCCCTCATGATGTGGTCATCATAGCATCACGAGACATCCCCCTCATGATGTGGTCATCATAGCATCACGAGACATCCCCCTCATGATGTGGTCATCATCATAGCATCACGAGACATCCCCCTCATGATGTGGTCATCATAGCATCACGAGACATCCCTGGTGTCCTCATCATAGCATCACGAGACATCCCCCTCATGATGTGGTCATCATCATAGCATCACGAGACATCCCCCTCATGATGTGGTCATCATAGCATCACGAGACATCCCCCTCATGATGTGGTCATCATAGCATCACGAGACATCCCTCTCATGATGTGGTCATCATAGCATCACGAGACATCCCCCTCATGATGTGGTCATCATCATAGCATCACGAGACATCCCCCTCATGATGTGGTCATCATATCATCACGAGACATCCCCCTCATGATGTGGTCATCATAGCATCACGAGACATCCCTCTCATGATGTGGTCATCATAGAATCACGAGACATCCCCCTCATGATGTGGTCATCATAGCATCACGAGACATCCCCCTCATGATGTGGTCATCATAGCATCACGAGACATCCCCCTCATGATGTGGTCATCATAGCATCACGAGACATCCCTCTCATGATGTGGTCATCATAGCATCACGAGACATCCCCCTCATGATGTGGTCATCATAGCATCACGAGACATCCCCCTCATGATGTGGTCATCATAGCATCACGAGACATCCCCCTCATGATGTGGTCATCATAGCATCACGAGACATCCCCCTCATGATGTGGTCATCATAGCATCACGAGACATTCCCCTCATGATGTGGTCATCATCATAGCATCACGAGACATCCCCCTCATGATGTGGTCATCATCATAGCATCACGAGACATCCCTCATGATGTGGTCATCATCATAGCATCACGAGACATCCCCCTTATGATGTGGTCATCATAGCATCACGAGACATCCCCCTCATGATGTGGTCATCATAGCATCACGAGACATCCCCCTCATGATGTGGTCATCATATCATCACGAGACATCCCCCTCATGATGTGGTCATCATAGCATCACGAGACATCCCCCTCATGATGTGGTCATCATATCATCACGAGACATCCCCCTCATGATGTGGTCATCATAGCATCACGAGACATCCCCCTCATGATGTGGTCATCATAGCATCACGAGACATCCCCCTCATGATGTGGTCATCATAGCATCACGAGACATCCCTGGTGTCCTAAGAACCATCATAGCATCACGAGACATCCCCCTCATGATGTGGTCATCATAGCATCACGAGACATCCCCCTCATGATGTGGTCATCATAGCATCACGAGACATCCCCCTCATGATGTGGTCATCATCATAGCATCACGAGACATCCCCCTCATGATGTGGTCATCATAGCATCACGAGACATCCCCCTCATGATGTGGTCATCATAGCATCACGAGACATCCCTGCGCCACTCTATATATACACACGAGACCCAGACCTGCAGCCAACATGGTGAACCAAACACGAGAGGGAAGTGTGCATTGAGCAGCCTCCATGTTGGGGAGACATCATAATGGAGTTTGACCTGGCCATCATGACGTTAATGGAGGATGGTGATGGAGGTGTTCTCCACCTGCACACCACCTTCCTCCTCCTCCTCCCACGTCATGATCTCTCATCAGGTTGCCTCTTCCTCCTCTTCCTCCTCCTTCTCCCACGTCATGATCTCTCATCAGGTTGCCTCCTCCTCCTCTTCCTCCTCCTTCTCCCACGTCATGATCTCTCATCAGGTTGCCTCCTCCTCCTCTTCCTCCTCCTTCTCCCACGTCATGATCTCTCATCAGGTTGCCTCCTCCTCCTCTTCCTCCTCCTTCTCCCACGTCATGATCTCTCATCAGGTTGCCCCCTCCTCCTCTTCCTCTTCCTCCTCCTTCTCCCACGTCATGATCTCTCATCAGGTTGCCCCCTCCTCCTCTTCCTCTTCCTCCTCCTTCTCCCACGTCATGATCTCTCATCAGGTTGCCCCCTCCTCCTCCTCCTCTTCCTCCTCCTTCTCCCACGTCATGATCTCTCATCAGGTTGCCCCCTCCTCCTCCTCCTCTTCCTCCTCCTTCTCCCACGTCATGATCTCTCATCAGGTTGCCTCCTCCTCCTCCTCTTCCTCCTCCCTCTCCCAGATCTCTCGTCTCAATGCAGGACTTCAATATCCCCCACAGCTCTCACACACCTCCCCTGCCAGCCCTACGATGCAGCTCCTGGTGCTGAGGTAAACACTTTTTTTGCTGCCACTGTGAATATGGTCTTCTGCCTCAGTGGTGTTGGGTCCCACTGGAAAAATTGGGGGGGAGGGTAGCCACAGTTGGGATGTATGACCCCATGACGAAGATAAGACGAGGGAGACGAACTCCTCAGCCACGTCTTCGTCTCCAACGCTGAAGCGAAGACTTGACCCACCAGCAAAGGTGGCAGGTATATACATAGCAGCACACACCAGCAAAGGTGGCAGGTATATACATAACAGCACACACCAGCAAAGGTGGCAGGTATATACATAGCAGCACAGACCAGCAAAGGTGGCAGGTATATACATTGCAGCACAGACCAGCAAAGGTGGCAGGTATATACATAGCAGCACAGACCAGCAAAGGTGGCAGGTATATACATTGCAGCACAGACCAACAAAGGTGGCAGGTATATACATAGCAGCACACACCAGCAAAGGTGGCAGGTATATATATTGCAGCACAGACCAGCAAAGGTGGCAGGTATATACATAGCAGCACACACCAGCAAAGGTGGGAGGTATATACATAGCAGCACACACCAGCAAAAGTGGCAGGTATATACATAGCAGCACACACCAGCAAAGGTGGCAGGTATATACATAGCACCACAGACCAGCAAAGGTGGCAGGTATATACATTGCAACTGTGCCACCATTACTCCCTTGACCGACCAGTGAAGGTGGCAGGTATATACATTGCAGCTGTGCCACCATTACAACCTTGACCGATCAATGAAGGTGGCAGGTATATACATTGCAGCTGTGCCACCATTACAACCTTGACCGACCAGTGAAGGTGGCAGGTATATACATTGCAACTGTGCCACCATTACAACCTTGACCGACCAGTGAAGGTGGCAGGTATATACATTGCAGCTGTGCCACCAAACCCTACACAGTGTACACAGACCTGTGACGACCAGCAAGTTCCAATGTTTGAGGTGAAATTTATCATCGTCTCTTTCTTCGTCTTCCCAGGAAACTCTGAGTGCACCTACGTCGCTCCTGAACCACTTTACGACAAGTTCAGAAAGTTGAGACAAATTGTGAGTTGTAGACGAAGAGACAAATTGTAAGTTGTTGACGAAGAGACAAATTGTGAGTTGATGACGAAGAGACAAATTGTGAGTTGTTGACGAAGAGACAAATTGTGAGTTGTAGACGAAGAGACAAATTGTGAGTTGTTGACGAAGAGACAAATTGTGAGTTGTTGACGAAGAGACAAATTGTGAGTTGTTGACGAAGAGACAAATTGTGAGTTGATGACGAAGAGACAAATTGTGAGTTGATGACGAAGAGACAAATTGTGAGTTGATGACGAAGAGACAAATTGTGAGTTGTTGACGAAGAGACAAATTGTGAGTTGTTTACGAAGAGACAAATTGTGAGTTGTTGACGAAGAGACAAATTGTGAGTTGATGACGAAGAGACAAATTGTGAGTTGTTGACGAAGAGACAAATTGTGAGTTGATGACGAAGAGACAAATTGTGAGTTGTTGACGAAGAGACAAATTGTGAGTTGTAGACGAAGAGACAAATTGTGAGTTGTTGACGAAGAGACAAATTGTGAGTTGTTGACGAAGAGACAAATTGTGAGTTGTAGACGAAGAGACAAATTGTGTGAGTTGTTGACGAAGAGACAAATTGTGAGTTGTTGACGAAGAGACAAATTGTGAGTTGTTGACGAAGAGACAAATTGTGAGTTGTAGACGAAGAGACAAATTGTGAGTTGTTGACGAAGAGACAAATTGTGAGTTGTGAGCCAATATAACCGTATGTAGGAATTGCTTCACGACAGCCATAACCAAACACATTAAATACACTAATGTTGGCAAGCCTTCCAAGCAATGTAATCAATGTAATACAAGCAATGTAATCAATGTAATACAAGCAATGTAATCAATGTAATACAAGCAATGTAATCAATGTAATACAAGCAATGTAATCAATGTAATACAAGCAATGTAATCAATGTAATACAAGCAATGTAATCAATGTAATACAAGCAATGTAATCAATGTAATACAAGCAATGTAATCAATGTAATACAAGCAACGTAATCAATGTAATACAAGCAATGTAATCAATGTAATACAGGCAATGTAATCAATGTAATACAAGCAATGTAATCAATGTAATACAAGCAATGTAATCAATGTAATACAAGCAATGTAATCAATGTAATACAAGCAATGTAATCAATGTAATACAAGCAATGTAATCAATGTAATCAGTGTAAAATAAGGAATGTAATCATTGTAATCAATATAATCAGTAATACAAGCAATGTAATCAATGTAATCCAAGCAATGTAATCAATGTAATACGGTCATAACACGAGACGATGTACAGGTTAGAAGAGTCTGCCATCTGGATTATGAATTTAAAAACCACAGAAAACGCGAGTGTACCCCCAATTCTCGTTTTCTACCTCGACACTTGAGCCATATATTCCCACGGATGATATATAGCCTATAACCACTTGACCTGTCAGTACCAAACAACGTACAACATATAACCCATAACTGATGAAACATGATCAAACAACGTACAACATATAACCCATAACTGATGAAACATGATCAAAGAACGTACAACATATAACCCATAACTGATGAAACATGATCAATGTACAACATATAACCCATAACTGATGAAACATGATCAATGTACAACATATAACCCATAACTGATGAAACATGATCAAACAACGTACAACATATAACCCATAACTGATGAAACATGATCAAAGAACGTACAACATATAACCCATAACTGATGAAACATGATCAAACAACGTACAACATATAACCCATAACTGATGAAACATGATCAAAGAACGTACAACATATAACCCATAACTGATGAAACATGATCAAAGAACGTACAACATATAACCCATAACTGATGAAACATGATCAAACAACCTACAACATATAACCCATAACTGATGAAACATGATCAAACAACGTACAACATATAACCCATAACTGATGAAACATGATCAAACAACGTACAACATATAACCCATAACTGATGAAACATGATCAATGTACAACATATAACCCATAACTGATGAAACATGATCAAACAACGTACAACATATAACCCATAACTGATGAAACATGATCAATGTACAACATATAACCCATAACTGATGAAACATGATCAAACAACGTACAACATATAACCCATAACTGATGAAACATGATCAAACAACGTACAACATATAACCCATAACTGATGAAACATGATCAATGTACAACATATAACTCATAACTGATGAAACATGATCAAACAGCGTACAACATATAACCCATAGCTGATGAAACATGATCAAACAACGTACAACATATAACCCATAACTGATGATACATGGTCAAACAACGTACAACATATAACCCATTACTGATGAAACATGATCAAACAACGTACAACATATAACCCATAACTGATGAAACATGATCAAACAACGTACAACATATAACCCATAACTGATGAAACATGATCAAACAACGTACAACATATAACCCATAACTGATGAAACATGATCAATGTACAACATATAAACCATAACTGATGAACTGATCAAACACCAACCTAACTGATGAAACATGATCAAACAACGTACAACTATAACCAAACTGATGAACAAACGTACACATATAACCCATAACTGATGAAACATGATCAAACAACGTACAACATATAACCCATAACTGATGAAACATGATCAAACAACGTACAACATATAACCCATAACTGATGAAACATGATCAAACAACGTACAACATATAACCCATAACTGATGAAACATGATCAAAGAACGTACAACATATAACCCATAACTGATGAAACATGATCAAAGAACGTACAACATATAACCCATAACTGATGAAACATGATCAAACAACCTACAACATATAACCCATAACTGATGAAACATGATCAATGTACAACATATAACCCATAACTGATGAAACATGATCAAAGAACGTACAACATATAACCCATAACTGATGAAACATGATCAAACAACGTACAACATATAACCCATAACTGATGAAACATGATCAATGTACAACATATAACCCATAACTGATGAAACATGATCAGACAGCGTACAACATATAACCCATAACTGATGAAACATGATCAAACAACGTACAACATATAACCCATAACTGATGAAACATGATCAAACAACGTACAACATATAACCCATAACTGATGAAACATGATCATAACCAAACAACGTACAACATATAACCTATAACTGATGAAACATGATCATAACCAAACAAGTTAATAAATTAGTTATTATGTTACTTACCTTCCTCCGCCGTGCAGGTCTAGCTAGGGTTGTGACACAGCCATCAGTCACGAGTGAGCAGGTTTTTAGCTAGGGTTGTGACACAACCATCAGTCACGAGTGAGCAGGTCTAGCTAGGGTTGTGACACAGCCATCAGTCACGAGTGAGCAGGTTTTTAGCTAGGGTTGTGACACAACCATCAGTCACGAGTGAGCAGGTCTAGCTAGGGCTGTGACACAGCCATCAGTCACGAGTGAGCAGGTCCAGCTAGGGTTGTGACACAGCCATCAGTCACGAGGGACTAGCCTTGCATCACATTGGTCAACACATCTTCAACATTTTCAAGGTGGTCACACAACACGGTACTCACCCACTGGCCAATTTTCTGGTCTTCAGTCTCACTTGACACACTTTCGTTCTCTTTTTTTAACTCCACCGTTTCAGATCAACGATGAGTCACTGACTCACTGTTTTGGTAGATGAGTAACAAGTGAGTACAGCAACAACAGGCGGGAACTCTGGGAGTGGGTGGGGGTTAGTCAACCTGCTGCTGCTGCTGCTGTTTCCTAAATGGAACAAACACATCATCATCATCATCACTACCACACGGAAATTGGGTCACATTGACCATTTTCTATAACAGAAATGTTTATTCAGTTCACAAACACAACATTGACCATTTTCTATAACATAGAAATGTTTACTCAGTTCACAAACACAACATTGACCATCTTCTATAAGATAGAAATGTTTATTCAGTTCACAAACACAACATTGACCATTTTCTATAACATAGAAATGTTTACTCAGTTCACAAACACAACATTGACCATTTTCTATAACACAGAAATGTTTATTCAGTTCACAAACACAACATGGACCACTTTCTATAAGAGTTAAGTTCATTCAGTTGACAAACACAACAAATGATTCACTGTGTCTTAGTTTCAGTTCACAAACACAACCAATGATTCACTGTATTTGTCTTCATTTCAGTTCACAAACACAACCAATGATTCACTGTATTTGTCTTTGTTTCAGTTCACAAACACAACCAATAATTCACTGTATCTGTCTTAGTTTCAGTTAACAAACACAACCAATGATTCACTGTATTTGTCTTTGTTTCAGTTCACAAACACAACCTATGATTCACTGTATTTGTCTTTGTTTCAGTTCACAAACACAACCAATAATTCACACTATCTGTCTTAGTTTCAGTTAACAAACACAACCAATGATTCACTGTATTTGTCTTTGTTTCAGTTCACAAACACAACCAATGTTTCACTGTATTTGTCTTTGTTTCAGTTCACAAACACAACCAATGATTCACTGTATTTGTCTTTGTTTCAGTTCACAAACACAACCAATGTTTCACTGTATTTGTCTTTGTTTCAGTTCACAAACACAACAAATGATTCACTGTATTTGTCTTTGTTTCAGTTCACAAACACAACCAATGATTCACTGTATTTGTCTTTGTTTCAGTTCACAAACGCAACAAATGATTCACTGTTTTTGTCTGCTCCAAAACTATACTTTTCTATCACATGAAACGTATCTGATTTTGTCTGTCTCCATTTGTTAATGTCTTTGTTGACGACAAATAAGTCAGAGTATATAATTGAGCGTAATGTGACCACAGTCTATATATGTAACATACCATACACTAGCTGTGTGTGTGTGTACTGCTGCTGCATACTGGACCTGACCTACGTCTCTCTTGACCTGAGGTCAGGCTAGATATGACGATTAGGATGACCTGGTCCTGGTGGTGGGCAGACAGGCAGAGGCCCCCAGGTGACTACGTTATAACAAGCAATAGTAGTAGTGGTAGTTTGACCATCGAACTGGTCGTTTGGCTCAGTCACTGTTGACAAGTGTAAACCTGAGGCATCAGGTATCACGTCTTCTGTTCTTATTTGGTAAGTTTTTTTTACATCTTGTCAATAAATGCTACTTATTTATCAATTGATTATTATAGTTGGGATGGGCGTAGGACTATGGAGACCCCAATCCCTTTCACCTCCCTCTACGCAGACGTATGTACGCAGCAGCGTTAACGCAGCCGATGTACAGAAGGGCGTGACCCTGATACGCTGGGAGGGGGGTCAGATGACGTCATGCTGATATTGGTCACGTCAGATGTGCTGATACAGCAAAACACAACTTAGAAGTACAGTAGAAGACACCCTGGAGGTACAGTAGAAGACAACCTGGAGGTACAGTAGAAGACAACCTGGAGGTACAGCAGAAGACAACCTGGAGGTTGAGCAAACAGCTTTAAGGTGCAGCAAAAGACAACCTGAAGGTGCAGCAGAGGGCAACCTGGAGGTACAGCAGAGGAAAACCTGGAGGCGCAGCACAAGACAACCTGGAGGTACAGCAGAAGACGACCTGGAAGTGCAGCAGACAACCTGGAGGTGCAGGAGAAGACAACCTGGAGGTTGAGCAAACAGCTTTAAGGTGTAGCAGAAGACAAACTGGAGGTTGAGCAAACAGCATTAAGGTGCAGAAAGTCAAACTGGAGGTTGAGCAAACAGCTTTAAGGTGCAGCAGAAGACAACCTGGAGGTTGAGCAAACAGCATTAAGGTGCAGCAGAAGACGAACTGGAGGCGAAACAAAAGGCAAACTAGAGGTACAGCAGAAGACAACGTGGAGATACAGGAGAAGACAACCAGGAGGTGCAGCAGAAGACAACCTAGAGGTGCAGCAGAAGACAACCTGAAGGTACAGCAGAAGACAACCAGGAGGTGCAGCAGAAGACAACCTAGAGGTGCAGCAGAAGACAACCTGAAGGTACAGCAGAAGACAACCTGAAGGTAAAGCAGAAGACAATCAGAAGGTGAAGCAGAGGACAACCTGGAGGTACAAAAGAAGAAAATTGAAGGAGGAAGCAGCTTGAAGGTGCAGCAGAAGACAACCATGAATTACAGCAGAAGACAACCTGTAAGTGCAGCATAAAACAGCCTGGAGGTGCAGCATAAAACAACCTGGAGGTGCAGCAGAAGACAACCTGGAGGTGCAGGAGAAGACAACCTGGAGGTACAGCAGAAGACGGCCTGGAAGTACATCAGACAACCTGGAGGTACAGTAGAAGACAACCTGGAGGTTGAGCAAACAGCTTTAGGGTGTAGCAGAAGACAAACTGGAGGTTGAGCAAACAGCATTAAGGTGCAGAAAGTCAAACTGGAGGTTGAGCAAACAGCTTTAAGGTGCAGCAGAAGACAACCTGGAGGTTGAGCAAACAGCATTAAGGTGCAGCAGAAGACGAACTGGAGGCGAAACAAAAGGCAAACTAGAGGTACAGCAGAAGACAACGTGGAGATACAGGAGAAGACAACCAGGAGGTGCAGCAGAAGACAACCTAGAGGTGCAGCAGAAGACAACCTGAAGGTACAGCAGAAGACAACCAGGAGGTGCAGCAGAAGACAACCTAGAGGTGCAGCAGAAGACAACCTGAAGGTACAGCAGAAGACAACCTGAAGGTAAAGCAGAAGACAATCAGAAGGTGAAGCAGAGGACAACCTGGAGGTACAAAAGAAGAAAATTGAAGGAGGAAGCAGCTTGAAGGTGCAGCAGAAGACAACCATGAATTACAGCAGAAGACAACCTGTAAGTGCAGCATAAAACAGCCTGGAGGTGCAGCATAGGTGCAGCATAAAACAACCTGGAGGTGCAGCAGAAGACAACCTGGAGGTAAAACAGAAGGAAAATTGAAGGAGGAAACACCTTGAAGGTGCAGCAGAAGACAACCATTAAGTACAGCAGAAGTCAACCTGGAGGTACAGCATAAAACAACCTGGAGATGCACCATAAAACAACCTGGAGGTACAGCAAAAGACATCCTGGAGGTGCAGCAGAAGACAACCTGGAGGTGCTGCATAAAACAACCTGGTGGTGCAGCAGAAGACAACCATGAAGTACAGCAGAAGACAACCTGGAGGTGCAGCAACAGAAAACCATGAAGTACAGAAGAAGACAACCTGGAGGTGCAGCAGAGGACAACCTGGAGGTACAGCAGAAGACAGCCTGGAGGTACAGCATAAAACAACCTGGAGGTGGAGGAGAAGACAACCTGCAGCTACAGGAAGACAACCTGGAGGTGGAGGAAACAGTTTGGAGGTACAACAGAAGACGACCTGGAAGTGTAGGAGACAACCTGGAGGTGCAGCAGAAGACAACCTGGAGGTACAGCAGAAGACAACCTGAAGGTACAGCAGAAGACAACCTGGAGGTACAGCAGAAGACAACCTGGAGGTGCATCAGACAACCTGAAGGTGTATCAGACAACTTGGAGATGGAGCAAACAGCATGGAGGTGCAGCAGAAGACAACCTAGATGGAGAGTAGAGGAAAACCTGGAGGTTCAGCAGAAGACAACATGGAGGTGGAGGAAACAGCCTGGAGGTGCAGCAGAAGACAACATGGTGGTACAGCAGAAGACAACCTGGAGGTACAGCAGAAGACAACCTGGAGGTGCATCAGATAACTTGGAGATGGAGCAAACAGCATGGAGGTGCAGCAGAAGACAACCTAGATGGAGAGTAGAGGAAAACCTGGAGGTGCAGCAGAAAACAACCTAGAGGTACAGCAGAAGACAACCTGGAGGTACAGCAGAAGACAACCTGGAGGTGCAGCAGAAGACAACCTGGAGGTTGGGCAAACATCTTTAAGGTGTAGCAGAAGACAAACTGGAGGTTGAGCAAACAGCTTTAAGGTGCAGAAAGTCAAACTGGAGGTTGAGCAAACAGCTTTAAGGTGTAGCAGAAGACAACCTGGAGGTTGAGCAAACAGCATTAAGGTGCAGCAGAAGACGAACTGGAGGCGAAACAAAAGGCAAACTAGAGGTACAGCAGAAGACAACGTGGAGATACAGAAGACAACCAGGAGGTGCAGCAGAAGACAACCTAGAGGTGCAGCAGAAGACAACCTGAAGGTACAGCAGAAGACAATCAGAAGGTGAAGCAGAGGACAACCTGGAGGTACAAAAGAAGAAAATTGAAGGAGGAAGCAGCTTGAAGGTGCAGCAGAAGACAACCATGAATTACAGCAGAAGACAACCTGTAAGTGCAGCATAAAACAGCCTGGAGGTGCAGCATAAAACAACCTGGAGGTGCAGCAGAAGACAACCTGGAGGTAAAACAGAAGGAAAATTGAAGGAGGAAACACCTTGAAGGTGCAGCAGAAGACAACCATTAAGTACAGCAGAAGTCAACCTGGAGGTACAGCAAAAGACAACCTGGAGTTACAGCAAAAGACAACCTGGAGGTGCAGCAGAAGACAACCTGGAGGTACAGTAGAAGACAACCTGGAGGTACAGCACAAAACAACCTGGAGGTGCAGCAGAAGACAACCTGGAGGTACAGCACAAAACAACCTGGAGGTGCAGCAGAAGACAACCTAGATGGGGAGTGGAGGAAAACCTGGAGGTTCAGCAGAAGACAACATGGAGGTGGAGGAAACAGCCTGGAGGTGCAGCAGAAGACAACATGGTGGTACAGCAAAAGACAACCTGGAGGTGGAGGAAACAGCCTGGAGGTGCAGCAGAAGACAACATGGTGGTACAGCAAAAGACAACCTGGAGGTGCAGCAGAAGACAACCTGGAGGTACAGTGGAAGACAACCAGGAGGTGCAGCATAAAACAACCTGGAGGTGCAGCAGAAGACAACCTGGAGGTACAGCAGAAGACGACCTGGAAGTGCAGCAGAAGACAACCTGGAAGTGCAGCATAAGACAACCTGGAGGTACAGAAGAAGACAACCTGGAGGTTGGGCAAACAGCTTTAAGGTGTAGCAGAAGACAACCTGGAGGTGCAGCATAAAACAACCTGGAGGTGACAACCTGGAAGTGCAGCAGACAACCTGGAGGTGCAGCAGAAGACAACCTGGAGGTACAGCAGAAAACAACCTGAAGGTGCAGCAGAGGAGAACTTTGAGGTACAGCAGAAGACAACCTAGAGGTGCAGCAGAAGACAACCTAGAGGTGCAGCAGAAGACAACCTGAAGGTGCAGCAGAAGACAACCTAGAGGTGCAGCAAACAAACTACAGGTGCAGCAGAAGACAACCTGAAGGTACAGCAGAAGGCAATCAGCAGGTGAAGCAGAGGACAACCTGGAGGTACAGCATAAAACGACCTGGAGGTGCAGAAGAATATAACCTGGAAGTGCAGCAGACAACCTGGAGGTGCAGCAGAAGACAACCTGGAGGTACAGCAGAAGACAACCTGGAGGTACAGCAGAAGAGAACCTGGAGGTGCAGGAGAAGACAACCTGGAGGTACAACAGAAGACAACCTGGAGGTACAGCAGAAGACAACCTGGAGGTGCAGCAAAAGACAACCTGGAGGTACAGTAGAAGACATCCTGGAGCTGCAGCAGAAGACAACTTGGAAGTGCAGCAGAAGACAACCTGAAGATGGAGAAGACAACCTGGAGGCATAGCAGAAGGTACAGCAGAAGACAACCTGAAGATGGAGGAGAAGACAACCTGGAGGTATAGCAGAAGGTACAGCAGAAGACAACCTGGAGGTATAGCAGAGGGTATAGTAGACGACTACCTGGAGGAGCAGCAGACAACCTGGAGGAGCAGCAGACAACCTGGAGGTGCAACAGGCAACTTGGAGGTGGACCAAACAGCTTGAAGGTTCAGGAGAAGACAACCTGGAAGTCCAGCTGAAGACAACCTAGAGGTGCAGCAGAGGACAACTTGGAGGTACAGCACAAAACAACCGGGAGGTACAGCAGAAGACAACCTGGAGGTACAGTAGAAGACAACCTGGAGGTACAGTAGAAGACAACCTGGAGGTGCAGCAGAAGACAACCTGGAGGTGCAGCAGAAGACAACCTGGAGGTGGAGGAAACAGTTTGGAAGTGCAACAGAATACGACCTGGAAATGTAGGAGACAACCTGGAGATGGAGCAGAAGACAACCTGGAGGTAAGGCAAAAGACAACCTGGAGGTGCAGCAGAAGGACAACCTGAAGGTACAACAGAAGACAACCTGGAGGTACAGCAGAAGACTACCTGGAGGTGCAGCAGAAGACAACCTGGAGGTACAACAGAAGACAACCTGAAAGTGCAGCAGACAACCTGGAGGTGCAGCAGAAGACAAACTGGAGGTGCAGCAGAAGACAACCTGGAGGTACAACAGAAGACGACCTGAAAGTGCAGCAGACAACCTGGAGGTGCAGCAGAAGACAATCAGAGGGTGAAGCAGAGGACAACCTCGAGGTACAACAGAAGAAAATTGAAGGAGAAAAGAACTTGAAGGTGCAGCAGAAGACAACCTGGAGTTGCAGCATAAGACAACCTGGAGGTGCAGCAAAAGACAACCTGGAGGTGCAGCAGAAGACAACCTGGAGGTGCAGCATAAAACAACCTGGAGGTGACAACCTGGAAGTGCAGCAGAAAACCTGGAGGTGCAGCAGAAGACAACCTGGAGGTACAGCAGAAAACAACCTGAAGGTGCAGCAGAGGAGAACTTGGAGGTACAGCAGAAGACAACATGAAGGTGCAGCAGAAGACAATCAGAGGGTGAAGCAGAGGACAACCTGGAGGTGCAGGAAAAGACAACCTGGGGTTGCAGCAGAAGTCGACCTGGAGGTGACAACCTGGAAGTGCAGCAGAAGACAACCTGGAGGTACAGCAGAAAACAGCCTGAAGGTGCAGCAGAGGAGAACTTGGAGGTACAGCAGAAGACAACCTGGAGGTGCAGCACAAAACAACCTGGAGGTGCAGCAGGAGACAACCTAGAGGTGCAGCAGAAGACAACCTGAAGATACAGCAGAAGGCAATCAGCAGGTGAAGCAGAGGACAACCTGGAGGTGAAGCAGAAGAAAAATTGAAGGAGGAAAGAGCTTGAAGGTACAGCAGAAAACAACCATGAATTACAGCAGAGGACAACCTGGAGGTGCAGCAGAAGACAATCAGAAGGTGAAGCAGAGGACAACCTGGTGGTACAGTAGAAGAAAAATTGAAGTAGGAAACAGCTTGAAGGTGCAGCAGAATACACCGATGAATTACAGCAGAAGACAACCTGGAGGTGTAGCATAAAACAACCTGGAGGTGCAGCAGAAGACAACCTGGAGGTGTAGCATAAAACAACCTGGAGGTGCAGCAGAAGACAACTTGGATGTGCAGCAGATGACAACCTGAAGATGGAGGAGAAGACAACCTGGAGGTATAGCAGAAGGTACAGCAGAAGACTACCTGAAGGTATAGCAGAAGGTACAGCAGAAGGTAACCTGGAGGTGCAGCAGACAACCTGGAGGTGCAACAGGCAACTTGGAGGTGGACCAAACAGCATGAAGGTTCAGGAGAAGACAACCTGGAAGTCCAGCTGAAGACAACCTAGAGGTGCAGCAGAGGACAACCTGGAGGAAGAGCACAAGAAAAATTGGAGGAGGAAACAGCTTGGAGGTGCAGCAGAAGACAACCATGAATTACAGCAGAAGACAACCTGGAGGTAAAGCACAAAACAACCTGGAAGTGCAGCAGAAGACAACCTGGAGGTACAGCAGAAGACAACCTGGAGGTGCAGCAGAAGACAACCTGGAGGTACAGCAGAAGACAACCTGGAGGTGCAGCAGAAGACAACCATGAAGTACAGCAGATGACACCCATGAAGTACAGCAGAAGACAACCTAGAGGTGCAGCAGAAGACAACCTGGAGATGCAGCAGAAGACAACCATGAAGTACAGCAGATGACACCCATGAAGTACAGCAGAAGACAACCTAGAGGTGCAGCAGAAGACAACCTGGAGATGCAGCAGAAGACAACCATGAAGTACAGCAGATGACACCCATGAAGTACAGCAGAAGACAACCTAGAGGTGCAGCAGAAGACAACCTGGAGGTGCAGCAGAAGACAACCATGAAGTACAGCAGAAGACAACCTGGAGTTGCAGCAGAAGACAACCATGAAGTACAGCAGAAGACAATCTGGAGGTGTAGAGAAGACAACATGGAGGTGCAGCAGAAGACAAGCATGAACTACAGCAGAAGACAACCTGGAGGTGCAGCAGAAGACAACCATGAAGTACAGCAGAAGACAACATGGAGGTGCAGCAGAAGACAACCATGAAGTACAGCAGAAGACAACCTGGAGGTGCAGCAGAAGACAACCATGAAGTACAGCAGAAGACAATCTGGAGGTGTAGCAGAAGACAACATGGAGGTGCAGCAGAAGACAACCATGAAGTACAGCAGAAGACAACCTGGAGGTGCAGCAGAAGACAACCATGAAGTACAGCAGAAGACAACCATGAAGTACAGCAGAAGACAACCTGGAGGTACAGAACAAAACAACCTGGAGGTGCAGCAGAAGACACCCTGGAGGTGCAGCAGAAGACACCCTGGAGGTGCAGCAGCAGAAAACCATGAAGTACAGCAGAAGACAACATGGAGGTATAGCACAAAACAACCTGGAGGTACAGCAGAAGACAACCTGGAGGTGCAGCAGAAGACAACCTGGAGGTACAGCAGAAGACACCCTGGAGGTGCAGCAGCAAAAACATGGAGGTACTAGGTCAGAAGACAACATGGAGGTACAGCAGAAAACAACCTGGAGGTACAGCAGAAGACAACCTGGAGGTGCACAGAACAGGAGAGGAGCAAACCTGGAGGTCGCAGAAGAACTAGAGGAAAGGAAAACCTGGAGGTTCAGCAGAAGACAACATGGAGGTGGAGAAACAGCCTGGAGGTGCAGCAGAAGACAACTGGGGTACAGCAGAAGACAACCTGGAGGTACAGCAGAAGACAACCTGGAGGTGCATCAGATAACTTGGAGGTGGAGCAAACAGCATGGAGGTGCAGCAGAAGACAACCTAGATGGAGAGTAGAGGAAAACCTGGAGGTTCAGCAGAAGACAACATGGAGGTGGAGGAAACAGCCTGGAGGTGCAGCAGAAAACAACCTGGAGGTACAGCAGAAGACAACCTGGAGGTACAGCAGAAGACAACCTGGAGGTGCAGCAGAAGACAGCCTGGAGGTGCAGCAGAAGATAACTTGGAGGTGCAGCAGAAGACAGCCTGGAGGTACACTAGAAGACGACCCGTAGTAACAGAAGACGACGACCTGTAGGTACAATAGAAGACGACCTGTAGGTACAGCAGAAGACGACCTGTAGGTACAGCAGAAGACGAAGATTAGGTACAGCAGAAGATGACCAGTAGTTACAGCGAAACACAACCTACAGGTACAGTTGAAGACATACTGTAGGTTCAATAAGAGGCAATAGGTTACTATATATATAAGGCATATCAAGGGGTCATAAATAATGGCAGTATTGTTAAAAAAGAAGAATTATCATTATATAAGATCCCATCTTATAACACGTTATAGAATACTATAAAGAGACTTAATATAAACATTATACCACGAAACATATGAAAAACATACACATTGGTGAAATCCACTGGTCTAAAAGATGATGATAAACTCAGACTATGTAACGCAGCACAGTAGGAAACATTACTTAAGAGTGAACAGGAAGATATAGATGATCAAATATTCCTAACATTTCTGTGCTGACGTCAAAACCATTTTGAAGTCGACGTCATCAGGCCAACCGAATCATGGAACAGTGACATCACAACATCAGCTGACGTCACCACCCTCCCACCCACTCACGGTCTCGGTGTCTCCTTGTACTTCACCCTACCAGCCAAACATGTTAATGTCTTTTCTGATTATATACGATCTATCTCGGATACTATTATCTATTCTATCACCAAAATGATCCAGAAAGGCTTATCTAGAGTTTCTTTTAAATAAACGTATATGAAAAATTGAATATCTCGATACGTAATCACGTAATCAAAGCATATTCTTAACGTTGATATGTAAAAATGTACAGCTTCTACGTAATGTATAGATAACATAACTATCCACTCATATCGTCTATAAATTTCACCAGAAGTAAAGCATAATAAGGATTTGACGATGACTGATACGGCAACAGCTCCACCACCCACTAGTGTCCTGGGTTTCGTTCAGTGATTCACCGCCATGGCGTCAAACATGTCTTATGATTTCAACGAAAACTTGCTTACCTCGTCCAGGTCATGCAACGTCCTCAGTATGACTTGTTATCCAAATGTATAGCAGTATAATACTTTGACCTCCATTTGGCTGCCTCTTGTGACGAACGCTTGTTTGTGTGTGATCTTCATGGCATCGACAACTGAATGTTTACACTCTCTGAATGTCTTGTACACCAGATGAAGACGCTTTAGAATCATTAGCCATTGTTCTTATATCTACTGGTATGTCAACAGTTCTCACACCGTAACACTGTCCAAAAAATGGGTTTAAAACCATTGTACAAACACAGAGACACACTGGATACATCCTTAAGCCACCAGTACTCCGGGTTAACTGACATAAACATCTGACGTCGCATATTTGAACGACGGAGAATGTATTTGAGAAGGGTAACTACCCTAGATTACTAAAGGTTTTATGAAGACGTCAAATATTGCCACCACTAACGCCATCTTATGGATAAGCTCGTAACTTGTAAAGGAAAACGTGTAGAGAACGGTTAGGGTAAACTAAACTTTCTCGTAGGTGACACATTAAGTAAAATGTCCTTAATGGTAAAGCGATCTTATTCTGATAATCGTGTGCTTTGATTTTGATCATTGCATTGATATGTATACGATCTTTTATGGTGTTATTTTGACCTTTTGGAATCTTTTGAATTTCTGTGGAACCTATCATTTCTTCTTTGCCGAAATTATCAAAAATTGTCACCAGAGGAGTCGTCAGACACAGAACAGGTGATGATTGTGATGCTATCTGAGGTACAGTTCTATATATCACTTTCGCGATTGACTGGCACCATCATATGCCATCATATGATCAAAGGTCCATCCTTTAGAGACGTACATAACATTACGAAAGCCAGTGATACAAAATAAACCAGCAATGAACTTCTGTGCAATACTCCGTACGTATGTTTCGTTCGTGTGACAACCCTGTGAGAGTTAAGCTACCTTGGGCCCCAGGCACTACATCAAAACCATCAATTCCTCACACTTAAAAATAAGCATGAAATTACAACACTGTCTAGTTCACGAAGTGCATTTAAAGCGTTCACTAACGCTCATGTGGAATATATGTTTCTAAATATTTCAATACCTCGATCCCCTCCAGCATTTGGCGCCATAATAGTCACATGAATAATCAAAGCAACTCATATGTTGGGCAAAAGCATATCCAGCTGTGAAGTGTCTAGTTCACGAAGTGCATATAAAGGGTCTTGTCATCACATGTGACTTGCTCTTTGTGCACCGAATATAATGAAGGAATTCATCAGGGAAGCAGTTCTCCAGGTCCTCTGGATATGCCTGTTGTAACCTTGCAGCCATTTGACGTATTTCAGTGGCATCATTTCCTTCAACAATGCTTACGTCAGTCAGTACACCGACACTGGTATTGACAGCTTAATACAAAGCCTTTTCCCGGTCCAGTTCTACAGTCGATGGTGTAAAAGACACTGATGTGAAATTGGCTTCTTGCTGATTGTGGTCGAGTTGTGCTTATATTTTCCTTAATACACCTTTTCTTCCATCAACAACTCACCTTCCTGTTCGTAGCTGCAAAACTGAGAACAAATTTCTCTTATTCATGCAAGCAATGTCGTACACTTTGGTACAGGTCAATAAGTGTACAATCCTTGGCTTGCAACAGGCTTCCTGTAATCAGTGGCGTATTAAAGACTGTAGAACCCTGAGGCCAGAATATTCTTGCTTACCTTCCACTCACCTTCCTTGAGTTCTTTTACGGATATAATGAGCCTATGTCTAATGTACACAGTATTTACTTCTAAATGTAATTACACAAGATTGGAACATTTCCAAATACCTGGTATGTTTAACATAATCATGAAATCATAAAGCAATGATAATTTAAGGAAAGTCGGATCATATCATTTTCAGAGCCGCCCAGGATATTAGGCCCTTGGATAATCTACAGATAATCAAATTCTCTTACAGAGACGAGTACATCCTGACTTACTGATTTACCTGTTTATTTACCTAGAAATAAATGATATCTATCTAAAGTACAATCACCACAGTGTATTACGACAATATTTCTTCCAACAAGAGAATGATGTGCTTTATATTAAACTAAATTTAATTGAACAAAGTGGCCTTCACTTAGCGTGACAGTCGGAGTGGTCAAGGGGAGTCACTGTCTGTGTTATGGTTGATCCATTCATGCCTGGGTACTGACCAGCCCACCCTCACCTGTGTAGAGGATGACCCACTACTCTTAGTGTACTGACCAGCCCACCTTAACCAGTGTAGTGGATGGCTCACTTCTCTCAGTGTACTGACCAGCCCACCCTCACCTGTGTAGAGGATGACCCACTCCTCTTAGTGTACTGACCAGCCCACCCTCACCTGTGTAGAGGATGACCCACTCCTCTTAGTGTACTGACCAGCCCACTCTCACCTGTGTAGAGGATGACCCACTACTCTTTATGTACTGACCAGCCCACCCTCACCTGTGTAGAGGATGACCCACTACTCTTTATGTACTGACCAGCCCACCCTCACCTGTGTAGAGGATGACCCACTACTCTTGTGTACTGACCAGCCCACCCTCACCTGTGTAGAGGATGACCCACTACTCTTTATGTACTGACCAGCCCACCCTCACCTGTGTAGAGGATGACCCACTACTCTTTATGTACTGACCAGCCCACCCTCACCTGTGTAGAGGATGACCCACTACTCTTGTGTACTGACCAGCCCACCCTCACCTGTGTAGAGGATGACCCACTACTCTTTATGTACTGACCAGCCCACCCTCACCTGTGTAGAGGATGACCCACTACTCTTTATGTACTGACCAGCCCACCCTCACCTGTGTAGAGGATGACCCACTACTCTTGTGTACTGACCAGCCCACCCTCACCTGTGTAGAGGATGACCCACTACTCTTTATGTACTGATCAGCCCACCCTCACCTGTGTAGAGGATGACCCACTACTCTTTGTGTACTGACCAGCCCACCCTCACCTGTGTAGAAGATGACCCACTACTCTTTGTGTACTAACCAGCCCACCTTAACCAGTGTAGTGGATGGCTCACTTCTCTCAGTGTACTGACCAGCCCACACTTACCTGTGCAGAGGATGACCCACTAATCTGTGTACTAACCAGCCTACTCTCACCTGTGTAGAGGATGACCCACTCCTCTTAGTGTATTGACCAGCCCACTCTCACCTGTGTAGAGGATGACCCACTACTCTTTATGTACTGACCAGCCCACCCTCACCTGTGTAGAGGATGACCCACTACTCTTTGTGTACTAACCAGCTCACCCTCACCTGTGTAGAGGATGACCCACTACTCTCTGTGTACTGACCAGCCCACTCTCACCTGTGTAGAGGATGACCCACTATTCTTAGTGTACTGACCAGCCCACCCTCACCTGTGTAGAAGATGACCCACTACTCTTTGTGTACTAACCAGCCCACCTTAACCAGTGTAGTGGATGGCTCACTTCTCTCAGTGTACTGACCAGCCCACCCTCACCTGTGTAGAGGATGACCCACTACTCTTTATGTACTGACCAGCCCACCCTCACCTGTGTAGAGGATGACCCACTCCTCTTAGTGTATTGACCAGCCCACCCTCACCTGTGTAGAGGATGACCCACTACTCTTTATGTACTGACCAGCTCACCCTCACCTGTGTAGAGGATGACCCACTACTCTTTATGTACTGACCAGCCCACCATCACCTGTGTAGAGGATGACCCACTACTCTTTATGTACTGACCAGCCCACCCTCACCTGTGTAGAGGATGACCCACTACTCTTTATGTACTGACCAGCCCACCCTCACCTGTGTAGAGGATGACCCACTACTCTTTGTGTACTAACCAGCCGACCTTAACCAGTGTATAGGGGAACAAACCCATGTTAGTGTACTAGCCAAGTTCCTCATCTCTGTGGCTTGGTCTGCCCACCCACCATTCATTACAGCTTCTTAACATTACAGTGGTACTCCAATGCCTTTCCGTGTCTGCCATTATGGGATCCTACACACCAACCTTAGTTAAATGTTCATGGTCAAACTGATTCTATTAAAACCTTCTCACAAGCATATACATAGTTGACTAAAACATTGAAATATAGAACACTAGAATAATCAAGTATAACTACTGTAAGCCTAATTCTATAAGATTAGATTGCAAAATGTGTAGTTGATCCACATATATTTTCTCAAGATTATAATCTGCAGTTGTTTATCATAATAATTGCTGAAAGTTATAACTCCTGATGGAATGTAACAGTATGGAAATCCTGACTTAAAAAAAAAGGACCAGGACGTTGTAACACACGTGTGGACCGACATACGAGTGTTTTGTGCTGATAATGAATTATTACTAAGTCCAGGATATGTGACCTTCTACCACCAGAGTCCTATATTTCCCTGTAGGTCTGTGGAGGAACAATGACCGCACTAAGCATAAAAGCAGTGGTGTGTAAGTAGTGAGCAGTGCTTGGTATGAAGGTAATAGTGCCTTAAATATCAGAGAAGTGCCAATGTCTTAACGGGATAACCCTTGAGTTAGCAGGGGTACTGAGAGGAGCCAATACACTACCACCTGAGCCCTCCCTCTCACTGGTGGCAGAGTCACATATAAAGTGTAGTCAGATTAGTACGCCTTCAATTAGCAGGGGTCATGGGAGGAGCCAATACACTACTACCTAAGTCCTCCCTCTGGCTGGTGGCAGAGGCAAGAGCACTGGTACCTGAGCAACTCCACCAATGATGTACACCTGGCGATGAGAGAAACATGACCTATACAGCTTTGTGTGAGGATCCTATCAGCACTGGTGCTGGTACAGTAGTGCCTGCCTTCTTACAGTGAGAACAGTGATGCCTGAGCAACACTACCAGTGTCTGGCTCTTACCATCAACACAACTATGCCGTAGCAGCTCCAGCAGTGCCTGGCTCTTAGCGAGGAGAGCAGTGGTGCCTGAGCAGCTCCAGCAGTGCCTGGCTCTTAGCGGCGAGAGCAGCGGTGCCTGAGCAGCTCCAGCAGTGCCTGGCTCTTAGCGAGGAGAGCAGCGGTGCCTGAGCAGCTCCAGGAGGAACACGGCGACGCTGGTTGCCCAGGCGAGGATGAGGATGTAGAAGATACCCTGGAGGTGCTGGAGGGTGAGGACCATGGTGGTCCGCTGCCCCGACGACTCCTGTTGCTGCCGCTTCCACTCCTTCTCCTTCAGTGACTTCATCACCATCTGTAAAGACGGTCTCTTTAAGCCCAAGAGAAGTTAGTGTAGTTTCATAGGCAATTCTCTTTCAATTAACTTTTTCATTACGGTTTTGTATAAAATGAAGCATCAAGGAAATCATTTGGATAACATCTCACCTTTGGTGACAATAATCCTCTTTATATACCATACAGAACACTACTGAAATGAAGATGAACTTACAGCAAATCACCAGAGACTTTTGAAATACAGAACCATATGGCCTCTTACTAGGAATGAAATTCATTCATTTTCAACCATATGTCTCATCCTAAGCACCTCATGTTAAGTGCCTGGTATGAGTTCCTCATTTGACTGCTTCACACAGCGTGCCTCACCTTGGCCCAGTGTTGGACGAGGCCAGCCTCCACCATCCGTCGGATGCCCTGGTCAAACTTGTACTTCCAGGGTGTGTGCTTGGGGAAGATCCATGATGGCCGGCCACGTACCAACTGTTCCCTCACTATGTGGACACCTGTATAGTGTTGGACATCACATTACAGTTCCATGACTTACTGTATGGTTTATATACAACACACACAAAGGCTACAAAACTTACATAAACCATCATATACTTGTCAAGGATACCTTGATAAATTCATATTCTATAGATTAAATGTCTACATTTTACAGATGTATACCAGTTTATCATAATTGTCATCATGTATCAAACTTCTGATCATTTGGTTACAGAGGCAAAGAAAGTCATTGGTGATAAATTGTGTAGCAGTCAGTATATGATTACCCAAACCTAGTTTACTGGAGGGTATATATTTTACCCTCACACTGACAAAAGTTATACAGGATTGAGAACCTAGTCACTATCATGTAATAGAGGAATATGTGGATTAAAACTATATCGTTTTGAGACCAGGTATTATAAATCTTAATGAAAGAATAAAGTTTGGTATGGGAATGAGTTCATCAGTTTTCCCGGGTCAGTGTGTGAGAGACGTCAACTAAAACACACACACGTGTAATGTTGTTCAAGTGTACTGTGAGAGTCTGGCAGTGGACTATGTAAGGTAAGTCTAGGTTGGAGTCACCTTATGCCGCCTCCTCCTACAACATTCATTACCAACGACTTACTTTCTCTCTGTGTCACCTAACACTCAAGTGTTTCAAGGTTGTCCTCTGAACCATCCAGCTTTCTGGGTTAAGATAACATAATAATATAACACCTAAGATACTCTTGTGTATACCTGGTAGTCGTGTTGAAGCAGGACTTGAGTGTATGTAGCACCATCAACAATGGCTTGGGTGCCGGCCAGCATAGAGGGCCCATGGGAGGGGGGTCTTCCTGCCACGGGAACAAGTCCAGCTTCTCGTACAGTTTCCAGATGACCTCGTCCTTGGACTCCCTCATGATCGCTGGCAGTTCAGTACCGTAGTCTACCACCGCCAAACTTTGATAGATCAAGATAGCCCTTATCTTTGTCTCTTGTCTGTCATATTGGTCTACTGATAAGACCTATAATTCCTACTCTGATATAAAAATGAATTGATTCATATATTGGGTAGTTTACTGTCTGATGATGCAATTTGACCCTATGGGTATTTACGTATGAAGACATTACATAAATCATGTCATAAATAATGATGCATTACGGGAAAGTGCTTACCCAAACTGACGACTTCTAACCTAATTGGTAATTAAGAGGATCTTAAAACTGAAGACATGAAAGAGCTTTTAGAAGTGTACAATGAACTTAACTAGATTTCTTTAGTCGTTTGAACAGCGGACCACCATGGTCCTCACCCTCCAGCACCTCCAGGGTATCTTCTACATCCTCATCCTCGCCTGGGCCGCCAGCGTCGCCGTGTTCCTCCTGGAGCTGCTCAGGCACCGCTGCTCTCGCCGTTATGAGCCAGGCACTGATGGAGCTGCTCAGGCATTGCTGCTCTCGCCGCTAAGAGCCAGGCACTGCTGGAGCTGCTCAGGCACCACTGCTCTCGCCGCTAAGAGCCAGGCACTGCTGGAGCTGCTCAGGCACCACTGCTCTCGCCGCTAAGAGCCAGGCACTGCTGGAGCTGCTCAGGCACCGCTGCTCTCGCCGCTAAGAGCCAGGCACTGCTGGAGCTGCTCAGGCACTGCTGCTCTCGCCGCTAATAGCCAGGCACTGCTGGAGCTGCTCAGGCACCGCTGCTCTCACCGCTAAGAGCCAGGCACTGCTGGAGCTGCTCAGGCACTGCTACTCTCGCTGCTAAGAGGCAGACGCTGCTGGAGCTGCTCAGGCACCGCTAATTCATCTCTACTGATAAGAACCAATAACGTTACATTTGCAATATTGCATGACCCATGACAGAATTGTCCTCACCAGTACCTAGGTCGCCTTCACGCTTGCCTCTCCTCCAGCAGCGACACCAACACAACATTGGCAAATTGCCAGTATTATGATGGTCCGAGACGTCCAGGCATTAAAGGCGCTTGAGGGACGCTGAATACAGAAGGAAATTGAATTTCCTTAAGGAGGAAACCTTTTTGGAATGGCCAGACTCAGCAGGAGGAGGAGGCGAGGCAGACGTAGCCACGTCCAGCCATGAAAGGAAGTTCCAGGCCTTAGTGGTCCTCGGGCCACTGGAAGATCGTCCAGATATATGCCAGTTATCAAAAGTCTTGGTCAACTAAGATGGAGGATGGGCTCCAGTAATGTCTGGTTATATTGTCTCCTCAACGTATGAGCCACAGTCATGTATGTAGTCCAGACGATCATAACCGACCAAGAAGACATTCTCCTCACCTGGCTCTTACCGGCGAGAGCAGCGGTGCCTGAGCAGCTCCAGCAGTGCCTGGCTCTTAGCGGCGAGAGCAGCGGTGCCTGAGCAGCTCCAGCAGTGCCTGGCTCTTAGCGGTGAGAGCAGCGGTGTCTGAGCAGTTCCAGCAGTGCTTGGCTCTTAGCGGTGAGAGCAGCGGTGTCTGAGCAGCTCCAGCAGTGCCTGGCTCTTAGCGGCGAGAGCAGCGGTGTCTGGGCAGTTCCAGCAGGAACACGGCGACGCTGGCGGCCCAGGCGAAGATGAGGATGGTGTGTTCCTTTCTCGTGCAAAATTCGCCTGCAGCTAAACGGGGAGACGTCTTATGCACATCACGTTCGCTGGAGGGGGTTTGCCTCTGTCGCTCATGTTCTCTCTGCCAAAAATGAAACAACCATGTTCACAAGGAATGGACACACTCGATTGCCTAAATTCAAAATTTCAATTTCAATTATCAAATTTAGATAGTTATTAGCCTAATTTCATAGCTTTTACATAATATACATATCTTTGATATGAAAATGTGGTTACAATAATGATTATCATATTTCCAGATGTATTGCCTTCTTCATTGTTATCAAAACTTAGCCATACCCTTATATAGTCACCCGCGAACAGAGACGTTGGATTTGGCTGCTAATAAACTCTGATGCAGATATCTCATTCTCTATGCATCCTTCATCATTGCTGCCATATCCCACTCCTTTTCACATACACTTATAACTTACATTAAGTCGTTAATGTTACCGCTCTCCACCCATCTTCTATTCCACTCCACAGTGTTTGATGACAGGGCAACTTCATGTGCGATGCCCCGTATGGAGAAAACATTATCAAGTGGTGTGATCATGACACATCTGAGCACCAACCTCTCATCTCTCCGATTCACCTTAGCCTACCTCACAGCGATCCAGTAGACAAGCTGCCGCTCCCCGGCCAACCGGCCCTATCCTACCTCAACGTGATCCAGTAGACAAGCTGCCACTCCCTGGCCAGCCGACCCTAGCCTACCTCACCGCGATCCAATACAGAAGCTGCCGCTCCCTGGCCAGCCGACACTAGCCTACCTCAACGCGATCCAGTAGACGAGCTGCCACTCCCTGGCGTGCCAACCCTAGCCTACCTCAGTGCGATTCAGTACACAAGCTGCGGCACCCTGGCCAGCCGACCCAAGCCTACCTCAGTGCGATCCAGTAGACAAGCTGCCGCTCCCTAGCCAGCCAACCCTATCCTACCTAAGTGCGATCCAGGAGACATGCTACCGCTCCCTGGCCAGCCGACCGTAGCCTACCTCAGTGCGATCCAGTAGACAAGCTGCCGCACACTAGCCAGCCGACCCTAGCCTACCTCAGTGCGATCCAGTACAGAATCTGCTGCTCCCTGGCCAGCCTACCCTATCCTACCTCAGTGCGATCCAGTAGACATGCTGCAGCTCCATGGACAGCCGACCCTAGCCTACCTCAGTGCGATGCAGTAGACAAGCTGCCGCTCCCTGGCCAGCCGACCCTAGCCTACCTCAGTGCGATGCAGTAGACAACCTGCCGCTCCCTGGACAGCCGACCTTAGCGTACCTCAATGCCGTGCAGTAGACAAGCTGGCACTCCCCGGCCAGCCGACATTATCTTACCTCAACGCGATCAATTAGACAAGCTGCCACTCCCCGGCCAGCCGACCCTAGCCTACCTCAACGCGATCCAGTAGACAAGCTGCCACTCCCCGGCCAGCCGACCCTATCCTACCTCAACGAGATGCAGTAGATGAGTTGCCACTCCCCGTCCAGCCGACCCTAGCCTAACTCAGTGCGATGCAGTAGACAAGCTGCCGCTCCCTGGCCAGCCGACACTATCCTACCTCAGTGCGATCCAGTAGACAAACTGCCGCTCCCTGGGCAGCCAACCCTAGCCTACCTCAACGCGATCCAGTAGAAAAGCAGCCACTTCCGGCCAGCCGACCCAATTCTTCCTCAACGCGATCCAGTAGACAAGCTGCCACTCCCCGACCAGACGACCATAGCCTACCTCAACGCGAGTTAGATGAGGAGCTGCCACTCCCCGGCCAGCCGACCCTATCCTACCTCAACGCGATCCAGTAGACGAGCTGCCACTCCCCGGCCAGCCGACCCTAGCCCACCTCAACGCGATCCAATAGACGAGCTGCCACTCCCCGTCCAACTGACCCTAGCCAACCTCAGTGCGATCCAGTAGACAAGCTGCCGCACCCTGCCCAGCCAAACCTAGCCTACCTCAGTGCGATCCAGTAGACAAGCTGCCACTCCCTGGCCAGCCGACCCTAGCCCACCTCAGTGCGATCCAGTAGAGAAGCTGCCGCTCCCTGGCCAGCCAACCCTAGCCTACCTCAACGCGATTCAGTAGACAAGCTGCCGCACCCTGGCCAGCCGACCCTAACCTAACTCAGTTCGATCCAGTAGACAAGCTGGCACTCCCCGGCCAGCCGACCCTATCCTAGCTCAACGCGATCCATTAGACAAGCTGACACTCCCCGGCAGCCGAACCTAGCCTACCTCAACTCGATCCAGTAGACGACTTGGCACTCCCCGGCCAGCCGACCCGAGCCTACCTAAACGTGATCTAGTAGACGAGCTGCCGCTCCCCGGCCAGTCGATCCTAGAATACCTCAACGCGATCCAGTATACGAGCTGCCACTCCCCGGCCAGCTGACCCTATCCTACCTCAACGCGATGAATTAGACAAGCTGCCACTCCCCGGCCAGCCGACCCTAGCCTACTTCAACGCGATCCAGTAGACGAGCTGCCAATCCCAGGCCAGCCGACATTATCCTACCTCAACGAGATCAATTAGACAAGCTGCCACTCCCCGGCCAACCGACCCCATCCTGCCTCAACGCGATCCAGTAGACAAGCTGCCACTCCCCGGGCAACCGACCCTAGCCTACCTCAACGCGATCCAGTAGAGAAGCTGCCAGTCCACGGCCAGCCGACCCTATCCTACCTCAACGCGATCGAGTAGACAAGGTGCCGATCCCTGGCCAGCCGACCCTAGCTTACCTCAACGCGATCCAGTGGACGAACTGCCACTCCGCGGCCAGCCGACCCTAGCCTACCTCAACGCGATCCAGTAGACGAGCTGCCACTCCCTGGCCAGCCGACCATAGCCTATCTTACCGCGATCCAGTATACGAGCTGCCACTTCCCTGCCAGACGACCCTAGCCTACCTCAACGCGATCCAGTAGACGAGCCACCGCTCCCCGGCGAGCCGACACTAGCCTACCTCAACGCGATCCAGTAAACAAGCTGCCACTCCCCGGCCAGCCGACCCTATCCTACCTCAACGCAATTCAGTAGACAAGCTGCCACTCCCCGGCCAGCCGACCCTATCCTACCTCAATGCGGTCCAGTAGACATGCTGCCGCTCCCTAGCCAACCGACCCTAGCCTACCTCAACGGGATCCAGTGGACGAGCTGCCACCCCCGGCCAGCCGACCCTATCATACCTCAGCGCGATCCAGTGGACAAGCTTCCGCTCCCTGGCCAGCCGACCCTATCCTACCTCAACGCGAACCAGTAGACAAGCTGCCGCTCCCCGGGCAGCCGACCCTAGCCTACTTCAAAGCGATCCGGTGGACGAGCTGCCACTCCCCGGAAAGCCGACCCTATCCTACCTCAACGCGATCTAGTAGACGAGCTGCCGCTCCAGGGCAGCCGACCCTAGCCTACCTCAGTGCGATCCAGTGGACGAGCTGCCACACCACGGCCAGCAGACCCTATCCTACCTCAGTGCGATCTAGTAGACAAGCTGCCGCACCCTGGCCAGTCAACCCTAGAAAACCTAAGTGCGATCAAGTAGACCAGCTGCCACTCCCTGGCAAGCCGACCCTAGCCCACCTCAGTGCGATCCAGTAGAGAAGCTGCCGCTCCTTGGCCAGCCAACACTAGCCTACCTCAGTGCGATCCAGTTGACAAGCTGCCGCACCCTGGCAAGCCGACCCTGGCAAGCCGACCCTAGCCTACCTTAGTGCGATCCAGTAGACAAGCTGCCGCTCCCTGGCCAGCGAACCCTAGCCTACCTCAGTGCGATCCAGTAGACAAGCTGCCGCTCCCTGGCCAGGCGACACTAGCCCACGTCAGTACGATCCAGTAGACAAGCTGCCGCTCGCTGGCCAGCTGACCCTAGCCTACCTCAGTGCGATCCAGTAGAAATGCTGCCGCTCCCTGGCCAGCCGACCCTAGCCTACCTCAACGCGGTCCAGTAGACGAGCTGCCGCTCCCCGGCCAGCCAACCCTAGCCTACCTCAACGCGATCCAGTAGACGAGCTACCGCTCCCCGTGCAGCCGACAGTAGCCTACCTCAACGCAACCCAGTAGACAAGCTGCCACTCACCGGCCAGCCGACCCTATACTACCTAAACGCGATCCAGTAGACAAGCTGCCACTCCCAGGACAGCCGACCCTACACTACCTCAACGCGATCCAGTAGAGAAGCTGCCACTCCCCGGCTAGTAGACCCTAGCCTACCACAACGCGATCCAGTAGACAAGCTGACACTCCCCGACCAGCCGACCCTATCCTACCTCAACGCGATCCAGTAGACAAGCTGATACTCCCTGGCCAACCGACCCTAGCCTACCCAAATGCGATCCAGTGGACGAGCTGCCACTCCCCGGCCAGCCGACCCTAGCCCACCTCAACGCGATCCATTAGACAAGCTGCCTCTCCCCGGCCAGACGATCCTAGCCCACCTCAACGGGATCCAGCAGACAAGCTGCCACTCCCTGGCCAACCGACCCTAGCCTAACTAAACGCGATCCAGTGGACGAGCTGCCACTCCCCGGCAAGCCGACCCTAGCCCACCTAAACGCGATCCAATAGACAAGCTGCCTTTCCCTGGCCAGCCGACCCTAGCCTACCTCAGTGCGATCCAGTAGAGAAGATGCCGCTCCCTGGCCAGCCGACACTGGCCTACCTCAATGCGATCCAGTAGTGAAGCTGCTGCTCCCTGGCCAGCCAACATAGCCTACCTCAACCCGATCCAATAGACAAACTGCCACTCCACGGCCAGCCGACCCTCTCCTACTTGAACGTTATCCAGTAGACAAGCTGTCACTACCCGGCCAGCCGACCCTAGCCTACCTCAACGTTATCCAGTAGACAAGCTGCCACTTCCCGGCCATCCGACCCTATCCTATCTCAACGCGATCCAGTAGACAAGCTGCTGCTCCCCGACCAGACGACCCTAGCCTACCTCAACGTGATCCAGTAGACGAGCTGCCATTCCCCGGCCAGCCGACCCTAGGCTACATCAACGCGATCCAGTAGACGAGCTGCCACTCCTCGGCCAGCCGACCCTAACCCACCTCAACGCGATCCAGTAGACGAGCTGACAAGCTGCCACTCCCCGGCCAACAGACCCTATCCCACCTGAACGCGATCCAGTAGACAAGGTGCCACTCCCCGGACTGCCGACCCTAGCCTACCTCAGTGCGATCCAGTAGACAAGCTGCCGCACCCTGGCCAGCCAACCCTAGCCTATCTCAGTGCGATCCAGTAGACAAGCTGCCACTCCCTGGCCAACCGACCCTAGCCTACCTAAACGCGATCCAGTGCACGAGCTGCCACTCCCTGGCCAGCCGACCCTAGCCTACCTAAACGCGATCCAGTGCACGAGCTGCCACTCCCTGGCCAGCCGACCCTAGCCTACCTCAACGCGATTCAGTAGACAAGCTGCTGCACTCTTGCCAGCCGACCCTAGCCTACCTCAGTTCGATCCAGTAGACAAGCTGGCACTCCCCGGCCAGCCGACCCTATCCTACCACAACGCGAACCAATCGACAAGCTGCCACTCCCCGGCAGCCGACCCTAGCCTACATCAACTCGATCCAGTATACGAGCTGGCACTCCCCGGCCAGCCGACACTATCTTACCTCAACGCGATCAATTAGACAAGCTACCACTCCCCGGCCAGCCGACCCTAGCTTACCTCAACGCGATCCAGGAGACGAGCTGCCACTCCCCGGCCAGCCGACCCTAGCCTACCTCAACTCGATCCAGTAGACGAGCTGGCACTCCCCGGACAGCCGACTCTATCCTACCTCAACGCGATCAATTAGACAAACTGCCACTCCCCGGCAAGCCGGCCCTAGCTTACCTCAACGCGATCAAGTAGACGAGCAGCCACTCCCCGGCCAGCCGACCCCATCCTGTCTCAACGCGATCCAGTAGACAAGCTGCCACTCCCCCGGCAACCGACCCTAGCCTACCTCAACGCGATCCAGTAGAGAAGCTGCCAGTCCCCGGCCAGCCGACCCTAGCCTACCTCAACGCGATCGAGTAGACAAGGTGCCGCTCCCTGGCCAGCCGACCCTAGCTTACTTCAACGCGATCCAGTAGACGAGCTGCCACTCCCCGGCCAGCCAACCCTAGCCTACCACAACGCGATCCAGTAGACAAGCTGCCACTCATCGGCCAGCCGACCCTATCCTACCTAAACGCGATCCAGTAGACAAGCTGCCACTCCCAGGCTAGCCGACCCTATCCTACCTGAACGCAATTCAGTAGACAAGCTGCCACTCCCCGGCCAGCCGACCCTATCCTACCTCAATGCGGTCTAGTAGACATGCTGCCGCTCCCTAGCCAACCGACTCTAGCCTACCTCAACGGGATCCAGTGGACGAGCTGCCACTTCCCGGCCAGCCGACCTTATCCTACCTCAACGCGATCCAGTAGACAAGCTGCCGCTCCCCGACCAGACGACCCTAGCCTACCTCAACGCGATCCAGTAGACGAGCTGCCACTCCCCGGCCAGCCGACCCTAGGATACCTCAACGCGATCCATTAGACGAGCTGCCACTCCCCGGCCAGCCGAACCTAGCCCACCTAAACGCGATCCAGTAGACGAGCTGACAAGCTGCCACTCCCCGGCCAACAGACCCTATCCCACCTCAACGCGATCCAGTAGACAAGGTGCCACTCCCCGGCCAGCCGACCCTAGCCTACCTCAGTGCGATCCAGTAGACAAGCTGCCTCACCCTGGCCAGCCAACCGTAGCCTATCTCAGTGCGATCCAGTAGACAAGCTGCCACTCCCTGGCCAGCCGACCCTAGCCCACCTCAGTGAGATCCAGTAGAGAAGCTGCCGCTCCGTGGCCAGCAAACCCTAGCCTACCTCAACGCGATTCAGTATAGAAGCTGCCGCACCCTGGCCAGCTGACCCTAGCCTACGTCAGTTCGATCCAGTAGACAAGCTGGCACTCCCCGACCAGCCGACACTATCCTACCTCAACGCGATCCATTAGACAAGCTGCCACTCCCCGGCAGCCGACCCTAGCCTACCTCAACTCGATCCAGTAGACGAGCTGGCACTCCCCGGCCAGCCGACCCCATCTTACCTCAACGCGATCCAGTAGACGAGCTGCCACTCCCCGGCAAGCCGACCCAATCCTACCCCAATGCGATCCAGTAGACAAGCTGCCACTCCCCGGGCAACCGACCCTAGCCTACCTCAACGCGATCCAGTAGAGAAGCTGCCACTCCCCGGCCAGCCGACACTATCCTACTTCAACGCGATCGAGTAGACAAGGTGCCGCTACCTGGCCAGCCGACCCTTGCTTACCTCAACGCGATCCAATGGACGAGCTGCCACTCCCCGGCCAGCCGACCCTAGCCTACCTCAACGCGATCCAGTAGACAAGTTGCCACTCCCCGGCCAGCCGACCCTATCCTACCACAACGCGATCCAGTAGACAAGCTGCCACTCCCCGGCCAGCCGACCCTAGCATACCGCAACGCTATCCAGTAGACATGCTGCCACTCCCCGGCCAGTCGACCCTATCCTATCTCAACGCGATCCAGCAGACAAGCTGCCGCTCCCTGGCAACCGACACTATCCAACCTGAACGTGATCCAGTAGACGAGCTGCCACTACCCGGCCAACCGACCCTATCCTACCTCAACGCGATCCAGTTGACAAGCTGTCACTCCATGGGCAGCCGAACCTAGCCTACCTCAGCGCGATCCAGTAGACACGCTGCCACTCCCCGGCCAGACGACCCAAGCCCACCTCAACGCGATCCAGTAGACAAGCTGCCACTTCCCGGCCAGCCGACCCTAATCTACCTTAATGCGGTCCAGTGGAGGAGCTACCACTCCCCGGCCAGCCGACCATAGCACACCTCAACGCGTTCTAGAAGACGAGCCGCCACTCCCCGGCCAGCCGACCCTAGCCTACCTCAACGTGATTCAGTAGACGAGCTGCCACTCCCCGGCCAGCGGACCCTAGCATACCTCAACGCGATCCAGTAGACAAGTTGCCACTCCTCGGCCAGCCGACCCTATCCTACCACAACGCGATCCAGTAGACAAGCTGCCACTCCCCGGCCAGCCGACCCTAGCATACCTCAACGCGATCCAGAGGCCATGCTGCCACTCCCCGGCCAGTCGACCCTATCCTATCTCAACGCGATCCAGCAGACAAGCTGCCGCTCCCTGGCAACCGACACTATCCAACCTCAACGTGATCCAGTAGACGAACTGCCACTACCCGGCCAGCCGACCCTATCCTACCTCAACGCAATCCAATTGACAAGCTGTCACTCCATGGGCAGCCGACCCTAGCCTACCTCAGCGCGATCCAGTAGACATGCTGCCACTCCCCGCCAGACGACCCTAGCCCACCTCAACGCGATCCAGTAGACAAGCTGCCACTCCCCGGCCAGCCGACCCTAATCTACCTCAGTGCGATCCAGTAGAGAAGCTGCCACACCCTGGCCAGCCAACCCTAGCCTACCTCAGTGCGATCCAGTAGACAAACTGCCACTCCCCGGCCAGCCGACTCTACCCCACCTCAGTGCGATCCAGTAGACAAGAAGCCTTTCCCTGGCCAGCCAACCCTAGCCTACCTCAGTGCGATCCAGTAGAGAAGATGCCGATCCTTGGCCAGCCGACCCTAGCCTACGTCAGTGCGATCCAGTAGAGAAGCTGCTGCTCCCTTGCCAGCCAACACTAGCCTACCTCAACGCGATCCAGGAGACAAGCTGCAACTCCCCGGCCAGCCGACCCTATCCTATCTCAACGCGATCCAGTAGACGAGCTGCCACTTCCGAGCCAGAAGACCCTATCCTACCTTATAGGTGATCCAGTAGACAAGCTGCCACTCCCCGGCTAGGAGACCCTATCCTACCTCAACGTGATCCAGCAGACGAGCCACCACTCCCCGGCCAGCCGTGCCTAGCCTACCTAAGCGCGATCCAGTAGACAAGCTGCCACTCCCCGCCCAGCTGACCCTATCCTACCTCAACGTTATCCAATAGACAAGCTACCACTACCTGGCCAGCCGACCCTAGCCTACCTCAACGTGATCCAGTAGACAAGCTGCCATTTCCCGGCCAGCCGACCCTATCCTACCTCAACGCGATCCAGTAAACAAGATGCCACTCCCCGGCCAGCTGACCCTTGCCTACCTCAACGCGATTCAGTAGACGAGCTGCCACTCCCCGGCCAGCCGACCCTAGCCTACCTCAACGCGATGCAATAGACAAGCTGACACTCCCCGGCCAAACGATTCTAGCCTACCTCAACAAGATCCAGTATTCAAGCTGCCACTCCCCGGCCAGACAACCCTATCCCACCTCAACGCGATTCAGTAGAAAAGCTGCCACTCCCCGGCCAGCCGACCCTAGCCTACCTCAACGCGATGCAATAGACAAGCTGACACTCCCCGGCCAAACGATTCTAGCCTACCTCAACAAGATCCAGTATTCAAGCTGCCACTCCCAGGCCAGCCAACCCTATCCCACCTCAACGCGATTCAGTAGAAAAGCTGCCACTCCGCGGCCAGCCAACCCTATCCCACCTCAACGCGATCCAGTAGAAAAGCTGCCACTCCCCGGCCAGCCAACCCTATCCCACCTCAACGCGATCCAGTAGAAAAGCTGCCACTCCCTGGCCAGCCGACCCTAGCCTACGTCAGTGCGATCCAGTACACAAGGTGCTGCTTCCAGGCCAGCCATCACTAGCCTACCTCAACGCGATCCAGTAGACAAGCTGCCACTCACGCTCCAGCCGACACTAGCCTACCTCAACGTGATCCAGTAGACACGCTGCCACTCCCCGGCCAGCCGACACTAGCCTACCTCAACGCGATCCAGTAGACAAACTGTCACTACACGGCCAGCCGACACTAGCCTACCTCAACGCGATACAGTAGACAAGCTGCCACTCCCCGGCCAGCCGGCCCTAGCCTACCTCAACGCGATCCAGTAGACAAGCTGCCACTCCCTGGCCAACCGACCCTAGCCTACCTAAACGCGATCCATTGGACGAGCTGCCACTCCCCGGCCAGCCGACCCTAGCCTACGTCAACGCGATCCAGTAGACAAGCTGCCACTCACCGGCTAGACGACACTAGCCCACCTCAACGCGATCCAGTAGACATGCTGCCACTCCCCGGCCAGCCGACCCTAGCCTACGTCAGTGCGATCCAGTAGAGAAGCTGCTGCTCCCTTGCCAGCCAACACTAGCCTACCTCAACGCGATCCAGGAGACAAGCTGCAACTCCCCGGCTAGCCGACCCTATCCTATCTCAACGCGATCCAGTAGACGAGCTGCCACTTTCCAGCCAGAAGACCCTATCCTACCTTATAGGTGATCCAGTAGACAAGCTGCCACTCCCCGGCTAGCCGACGCTATCCTACCTCAACGTGATCCAGCAGACGAGCCACCACTCCCCGGCCAGCCGACTCTAGCCTACCTCAGCGCGATCCAGTAGACAAGCTGCCACTCCCCGGCCAGCCGACGCTATCCTACCTCAACGTTATCCAATAGACAAGCTACCACTACCCGGCCAGCCGATCATAGCCTACCTCAACGTGATCCAGTAGACAAGCTGCCACTTCCCGGCCAGCCGACCCTATCCTACCTCAACGCGATCAAGTAAACAAGCTGCCGCTCCCCGACCAGACGACCCTTGCCTACCTCAACGCGATCCAGTAGACGAGCTGCCACTCACAGGCCAGCAGATCTCTATACTACCTCAACGTGTTCCAGTATAAGAGATGCCACTCCCCGGCCAGCTGACCCTTGCCTACCTCAACGCGATTCAGTAGACGAGCTGCCACTCCCCGGCCAGCCGACCCTAGCCTACCTCAACGCGATGCAATAGACAAGCTGACACTCCCCGGCCAAACGATTCTAGCCTACCTCAACAAGATCCAGTATTCAAGCTGCCACTCCCAGGCCAGCCAACCCTATCCCACCTCAACGCGATTCAGTAAAGCTGCCACTCCGCGGCCAGCCAACCCTATCCCACCTCAACGCGATCCAGTAGAAAAGCTGCCACTCCCCGGCCAGCCAACCCTATCCCACCTCAACGCGATCCAGTAGAAAAGCTGCCACTCCCTGGCCAGCCGACCCTAGCCTACGTCAGTGCGATCCAGTACACAAGGTGCTGCTTCCAGGCCAGCCATCACTAGCCTACCTCAACGCGATCCAGTAGACAAGCTGCCACTCACGCTCCAGCCGACACTAGCCTACCTCAACGTGATCCAGTAGACAAGCTGCCACTCCCCGGCCAGCCGACACTAGCCTACCTCAACGCGATCCAGTAGACAAGCTGTCACTACACGGCCAGCCGACACTAGCCTACCTCAACGCGATCCAGTAGACAAGCTACCACTCCCCGGCCAGCCGGCCCTAGCCTACCTCAACGCGATCCAGTAGACAAGCTGCCACTCCCTGGCCAACCGACCCTAGCCTACCTAAACGCGATCCATTGGACGAGCTGCCACTCCCCGGCCAGCCGACCCTAGCCTACGTCAACGCGATCCAGTAGACAAGCTGCCACTCACCGGCTAGACGACACTAGCCCACCTCAACGCGATCCAGTAGACATGCTGCCACTCCTCGGCCAGCCGACCTTAGCCTACGTCAGTGCGATCCAGTAGACAAGCTGCTGCTCCCTGGCCAGCCAACACTAGCCTACCTCAACGCGATCCAGTAGACATGCTGCCACTCCCGGCCAGCAGACCCTATCGTACCTCAACGCGATCCAGCAGACAAGCCGCCACTCCCCGGCCAGCCGACCTTATCCTACCTCAACGTGATCCAGTAGAGAGCTGCCACTCCCGACCAGCCGACCCTATCCTACCTCAACGCGATCCGGCCACTCCCATCGACCCAGCGCTCCTACCTCAACGCGATCCAGTGACAGCTGTCACTCCATGGCAGCGACCTATCCTACCTCAGCGCGATCCAGTAGACGAGCTGCCATCCCCGGCCTCCCGACCCCACCTAACTCATGGCATCCCAGTAGACGAGCTGCCACCCCGGCACGCGACCCTACCTACCTCAACGCGCGTTCAGAAGATGAGCTGCCACTCCCGGCCAGCGACAATAGCATACTTCAACGCGATACAGTAGACAAGCTGCCGCCCGGCCAACGACCCTATCCAACCTCAACGTGATCGTAGACGACTGCCATTCCCGGCCACAATCTCTATACTACTCAACGTGATCAGTCAAGAGATGCCACCGCAGCCGACCCTAGCTACCCAACGGGATCCAGTAGACGACTGCACTCCGCGGCAGCCGACCCTGCCTACCTCACGCGGTTCAGTAGACGGGTGCCACTCGCGCCAGCATACCAACGCGATCCAGTAGACAAATCGCTCCCCGCCACGACCCTATCCACTCAACGTGATCCATAGACGAGTCACTCCCGCAGCCGACCCTATCCTACCTCAAAGCGATCATAGACGAGCTGCCACTCCCGACCAACACCCTAGCCTACCTCAACGCGATCCAGTAGACGAGCTGCCACTCCCGGGCAGCCGACCTACCACTCAACGCGTTCAGTAGCGAGGCACTCGCGGCCAAACTCAACGCGATCTGTAGACAGATGCCGCTCCCGCAGCGCTACAACCTCAACGTGTCCAGTAGACAGTGCCACTCCGCCACCGACCATCCTACCTCAAGCATCAACGAGCTGCCACTCCGACAGACACCTACCTACCTCAACGCGATCCAGTGACGAGCTGCCACTCTCGGCCACCCGACACCATCCTACCTCACGGATCCAGTAGACGAGCTGCACTCCCCGGCCCGCCCTATCCTACCTCAAGCGATCGTAGACGAGCTGCCATCCCCGACGAACGACACTAGCCTACCTCACGCGATCCAGTGGACAGCTGCCACTCTCGAACCCGACACCATCCTACCTCAATATATCCAGTAAGAGCTGCCACTACCGCCAGCCGACCTAGCTACCTCAACGGTATCTAATGAGCTGCCACTCCCCGGCAGCCGACCTATACCTCAACGCGTTCAGTGACGAGTGCCACCGCGGCCACCGACCCTGCTACTCAACGCGATCCAGTACAAGCTGCCGCTCCCCGCAGCCGACCCATCCAACCTCACGTATCAGTAGACGAGCTGCCACCCCGGCCAGCCAACCTTCCTACCTCAAAGCGATCCAGTAGACGAGCTGCCACTCCGACAGACGACACTAGCCCACCTCTAGCGATCCAGTAGACATGTGCCCTCCCCGGCCACCGATATACCACGTCAGTCGATCAGACAAAGGCTGCCGCCACAACCTACCTACTCAACGCATCATAGAAGGCCGCTCCCGGCCCGACCCTCCTACCTCAAGTGATCCAGTAGACGAGCTGCCACTCCCGGCATCAACCTACCTACCTCAATGCGGTTAAGTGGACGAGCTGCCACTCCGCCAGCGACCCTAGCATACCTCAACGCGATCATAGACAAGCTCGTCCCTAGCCACCGACCTACAACTCAACTTGATCCAGTACGAGGTGCCCTCCCGCCAGCCGAACCTACCTACCTCAACGCGTCCAGTAGACATGCTGCCATTCCGGCCAGCGACCATCCACTCACGCGATCCACAGATAACTGCCGTCCGGCAAGCGACCTATCCAACCTCAACGTGATCAGTAAGAGCTGCCACTCCCGGCAGCACCCTAGCTACCTCAACGCGATCCAGTTGACAACTTCACTCATGGCAGCCGACCCTATCCTACCTCACGCGATCCATAGACACTGCACTCCCGCTCCGACCATCCTACTCAATGTGATCCAGTAACACTGCCACTCCCCGCCAGCCGACCCTACTACCTCAACGCGGTTCAGAGATGACTGCCACTCCCCGCCAGCCGACAATACATACTCAGCGATACAGTAACAAGCGCGCTCCTGGCCAAACGACCCTATCCAACTCAGGATCCAGTAGCAGCTGCCATTCGCCGCCAGCAATCTATACTACCTCACGTGATCCAGTACAAGAATGCCACTCCGCCACGACCCTAGCCTACTCACGGATCCAGTAACGAGCTCCACTCCGCGGCAGCCGACCCTACCTACTCAACGCGTTCAGTAGACAGTGCACTCCGCGCCAGCATACTCACGCGATCCAGTAACAATGCCGCTCCCCGCAGCCGACCCTATCCAACTCAACGTGATCCATAACGAGCTGCCACTCCCCGGCCAGCCGACCCTATCCTACTTAAAGCGATCTATAACTGAGCTCCACTCTGACCATACGCCCAAGCCTACCTCAACGCGATCCAGTGGACGAGCTGCACTCCCCCGGCCTCCCCGACACCATCCTAACCTCAATGTGATCCAGTTAACGAGCTGCACTTCCCCGGCCAGCCGACCCAGCCTAGCCTCAAACGCGGTCAGAAGATGAGCTGCCACTCCCCAGCGACAATAGCAACTTCAACGCGATACAGTAGACAAGCTCCGCTCCCTGGCCAAACGACCCTAATCCAACCTCAACGTAAATCCATAAACGAGCTGCCATTCACCGCCAGCAATCTCTATACTAAACCCTCAACGTGATCCAGTACAAGAGATGCCACTCCCGGCCAGCCGACCCTAGCCATCCTCAACGGGATCCATAGACGAGCTGCCACTCCGCGCAGCCGACCCTAGACTACCTACTCTCAACGCGTTCAGTAGACAGGTGCCAATCCGCGCCCACAGTACTCAACGCTGATCCAGTAGACAGAGCTGCCACTCCCCCCGGCCAGCCGACCCTATCCTACCTCAAAGCGATCCAGTAGACGAGCTGCACTCCCCGACCAGACGACCCTAGCCTACCTCAACGCGATCCAGTGGACGAGCTGCCACTCTCCGGCCACCCGACACCATCCTACCTCAATGTGATCCAGTAGAAGAGCTGCCACTCCCCGGCCAGCCGATCCTAGCCTACCTCAACGCGGTTCAGAAGATGAGCTGCCACTCCCCGGCCAGCCGACAATAGCATACTTCAACGCGATCCAGTAGACAAGCTGCCGCTCCCTGGCCAAACGACCCTATCCAACCTCAACGTGATCCAGTAGACGAGCTGCCACTCCCCGGCCAGCCGACCCTATCCTACCTCAAAGCGATCCAGTAGACGAGCTGCCACTCCCCGACGAGACGACACTAGCCTACCTCAACGCGATCCAGTGGACGAGCTGCCACTCCCCGGCAACCCGACACCATCCTACCTCAATATGATCCAGTAAAAGAGCTGCCACTACCCGGCCAGCCGACCCTAGCCTACCTAAACGCGTATCAGTAGATGAGCTGCCACTCCCCGGCCAGCCGACCCTAGCATACCTCAACGCGGTTCAGTAGACGAGGTGCCACTCCGCGGCCAGCCGACCCTTGCATACCTCAACGCGATCCAGTAGACAAGCTGCCGCTCCCCGGCCAGCCGACCCTATCCAACCTCAACGTGATCCAGTAGACGAGCTGCCACTCCCCGGCCAGCCAACCCTATCCTACCTCAAAGCGATCCAGTAGACGAGCTGCCACTCCCCGACGAGACGACACTAGCCCACCTCTACGCGATCCAGTAGACATGCTGCCACTCCCCGGCCAGCCGATACTAGCCTACGTCAGTGCGATCCAGTACACAAGGTGCTGCTCCCAGGCCAGGCAACACTAGCCTACCTCAACGCGATCCAGTAGACAAGCTGCCACTCCATGGCCAGCCGACCCTAGCCTACCTCAGTGCGATCCAGTAGACAAGCTGCCGCTCCCTGGCCACCCGACCCCATCCTACCTCAATGTGATCCAGTAGACGAGCTGCCACTCCCCGGGCAGTCAACCCTAGCCTACCTCAATGCGGTTAAGTGGACGAGCTGCCACTCCCAGGCCAGCCGACCCTAGCATACCTCAACGCGATCCAGTAGACAAGCTGCCGCTCCCTAGCCACCGACCCTATCCAACATCAACTTGATCCAGTAGACGAGGTGCCACTCCCCGGCCAGCCGAACCTAGCCTACCTCAACGCGATCCAGTAGACATGCTGCCATTCCCCGGCCAGCCGACCCTATCCTACCTCATCGCGATCCAGCAGATAAGCTGCCGCTCCCTGGCAAGCCGACCCTATCCAACCTCAACGTGATCCAGTAGACGAGCTGCCACTCCCCGGCCAGCCGACCCTAGCCTACCTCAACGCGATCCAGTTGACAAGCTGTCACTCCATGGGCAGCCGACCCTATCCTACCTCAGCGCGATCCAGTAGACGAGCTGCCACTCCCCGGCCTCCCGACCCCATCCTACCTCAATGTGATCCAGTAGACGAGCTGCCACTCCCCGGCCAGCCGACCCTAGCCTACCTCAACGCGGTTCAGAAGATGAGCTGCCACTCCCCGGCCAGCCGACAATAGCATACTTCAACGCGATACAGTAGACAAGCTGCCGCTCCCTGGCCAAACGACCCTATCCAACCTCAACGTGATCCAGTAGACGAGCTGCCATTCACCGGCCAGCAGATCTCTATACTACCTCAACGTGATCCAGTACAAGAGATGCCACTCCCGGCCAGCCGACCCTAGCCTACCTCAACGGGATCCAGTAGACGAGCTGCCACTCCGCGGGCAGCCGACCCTAGCCTACCTCAACGCGGTTCAGTAGACGAGGTGCCACTCCGCGGCCAGCATACCTCAACGCGATCCAGTAGACAAGATGCCGCTCCCCGGCCAGCCGACCCTATCCAACCTCAACGTGATCCAGTAGACGAGCTGCCACTCCCCGGCCAGCCGACCCTATCCTACCTCAAAGCGATCCAGTAGACGAGCTGCCACTCCCCGACCAGACGACCCTAGCCTACCTCAACGCGATCCAGTAGACGAGCTGCCACTCCGCGGGCAGCCGACCCTAGCCTACCTCAACGCGGTTCAGTAGACGAGGTGCCACTCCGCGGCCAGCATACCTCAACGCGATCCTGTAGACAAGATGCCGCTCCCCGGCCAGCCGACCCTATCCAACCTCAACGTGATCCAGTAGACGAGCTGCCACTCCCCGGCCAGCCGACCCTATCCTACCTCAAAGCGATCCAGTAGACGAGCTGCCACTCCCCGACCAGACGACCCTAGCCTACCTCAACGCGATCCAGTGGACGAGCTGCCACTCTCCGGCCACCCGACACCATCCTACCTCAACGTGATCCAGTAGACGAGCTGCCACTCCCCGGCCAGCCGACCCTATCCTACCTCAAAGCGATCCAGTAGACGAGCTGCCACTCCCCGACGAGACGACACTAGCCTACCTCAACGCGATCCAGTGGACGAGCTGCCACTCCTCGGCAACCCGACACCATCCTACCTCAATATGATCCAGTAAAAGAGCTGCCACTACCCGGCCAGCCGACCCTAGCCTACCTCAACGCGTATCAGTAGATGAGCTGCCACTCCCCGGCCAGCCGACCCTAGCATACCTCAACGCGGTTCAGTAGACGAGGTGCCACTCCGCGGCCAGCCGACCCTTGCATACCTCAACGCGATCCAGTAGACAAGCTGCCGCTCCCCGGCCAGCCGACCCTATCCAACCTCAACGTGATCCAGTAGACGAGCTGCCACTCCCCGGCCAGCCAACCCTATCCTACCTCAAAGCAATCCAGTAGACGAGCTGCCACTCCCCGACGAGACGACACTAGCCCACCTCTACGCGATCCAGTAGACATGCTGCCACTCCCCGGCCAGCCGATACTAGCCTACGTCAGTGCGATCCAGTACACAAGGTGCTGCTCCCAGGCCAGGCAACACTAGCCTACCTCAACGCGATCCAGTAGACAAGCTGCCACTCCATGGCCAGCCGACCCTAGCCTACCTCAGTGCGATCCAGTAGACAAGCTGCCGCTCCCTGGCCACCCGACCCCATCCTACCTCAATGTGATCCAGTAGACGAGCTGCCACTCCCCGGGCAGTCAACCCTAGCCTACCTCAATGCGGTTAAGTGGACGAGCTGCCACTCCCAGGCCAGCCGACCCTAGCATACCTCAACGCGATCCAGTAGACAAGCTGCCGCTCCCTAGCCACCGACCCTATCCAACATCAACTTGATCCAGTAGACGAGGTGCCACTCCCCGGCCAGCCGAACCTAGCCTACCTCAACGCGATCCAGTAGACATGCTGCCATTCCCCGGCCAGCCGACCCTATCCTACCTCATCGCGATCCAGCAGATAAGCTGCCGCTCCCTGGCAAGCCGACCCTATCCAACCTCAACGTGATCCAGTAGACGAGCTGCCACTCCCCGGCCAGCCGACCCTAGCCTACCTCAACGCGATCCAGTTGACAAGCTGTCACTCCATGGGCAGCCGACCCTATCCTACCTCAGCGCGATCCAGTAGACGAGCTGCCACTCCCCGGCCTCCCGACCCCATCCTACCTCAATGTGATCCAGTAGACGAGCTGCCACTCCCCGGCCAGCCGACCCTAGCCTACCTCAACGCGGTTCAGAAGATGAGCTGCCACTCCCCGGCCAGCCGACAATAGCATACTTCAACGCGATACAGTAGACAAGCTGCCGCTCCCTGGCCAAACGACCCTATCCAACCTCAACGTGATCCAGTAGACGAGCTGCCATTCACCGGCCAGCAGATCTCTATACTACCTCAACGTGATCCAGTGCAAGAGATGCCACTCCCGGCAGCCGACCCTAGCCTACCTCAACGGGATCCAGTAGACGAGCTGCCACTCCGCGGGCAGCCGACCCTAGCCTACCTCAACGCGGTTCAGTAGACGAGGTGCCACTCCGCGGCCAGCATACCTCAACGCGATCCAGTAGACAAGATGCCGCTCCCCGGCCAGCCGACCCTATCCAACCTCAACGTGATCCAGTAGACGAGCTGCCACTCCCCGGCCAGCCGACCCTATCCTACCTCAAAGCGATCCAGTAGACGAGCTGCCACTCCCCGACCAGACGACCCTAGCCTACCTCAACGCGATCCAGTAGACGAGCTGCCACTCCGCGGGCAGCCGACCCTAGCCTACCTCAACGCGGTTCAGTAGACGAGGTGCCACTCCGCGGCCAGCATACCTCAACGCGATCCTGTAGACAAGATGCCGCTCCCCGGCCAGCCGACCCTATCCAACCTCAACGTGATCCAGTAGACGAGCTGCCACTCCCCGGCCAGCCGACCCTATCCTACCTCAAAGCGATCCAGTAGACGAGCTGCCACTCCCCGACCAGACGACCCTAGCCTACCTCAACGCGATCCAGTGGACGAGCTGCCACTCTCCGGCCACCCGACACCATCCTACCTCAACGTGATCCAGTAGACGAGCTGCCACTCCCCGGCCAGCCGACCCTATCCTACCTCAAAGCGATCCAGTAGACGAGCTGCCACTCCCCGACGAGACGACACTAGCCTACCTCAACGCGATCCAGTGGACGAGCTGCCACTCCTCGGCAACCCGACACCATCCTACCTCAATATGATCCAGTAAAAGAGCTGCCACTACCCGGCCAGCCGACCCTAGCCTACCTCAACGCGTATCAGTAGATGAGCTGCCACTCCCCGGCCAGCCGACCCTAGCATACCTCAACGCGGTTCAGTAGACGAGGTGCCACTCCGCGGCCAGCCGACCCTTGCATACCTCAACGCGATCCAGTAGACAAGCTGCCGCTCCCCGGCCAGCCGACCCTATCCAACCTCAACGTGATCCAGTAGACGAGCTGCCACTCCCCGGCCAGCCAACCCTATCCTACCTCAAAGCGATCCAGTAGACGAGCTGCCACTCCCCGACGAGACGACACTAGCCCACCTCTACGCGATCCAGTAGACATGCTGCCACTCCCCGGCCAGCCGATACTAGCCTACGTCAGTGCGATCCAGTACACAAGGTGCTGCTCCCAGGCCAGGCAACACTAGCCTACCTCAACGCGATCCAGTAGACAAGCTGCCGCTCCCTGGCCACCCGACCCCATCCTACCTCAATGTGATCCAGTAGACGAGCTGCCACTCCCCGGGCAGTCAACCCTAGCCTACCTCAATGCGGTTAAGTGGACGAGCTGCCACTCCCAGGCCAGCCGACCCTAGCATACCTCAACGCGATCCAGTAGACAAGCTGCCGCTCCCTAGCCACCGACCCTATCCAACATCAACTTGATCCAGTAGACGAGGTGCCACTCCCCGGCCAGCCGAACCTAGCCTACCTCAACGCGATCCAGTAGACATGCTGCCATTCCCCGGCCAGCCGACCCTATCCTACCTCATCGCGATCCAGCAGATAAGCTGCCGCTCCCTGGCAAGCCGACCCTATCCAACCTCAACGTGATCCAGTAGACGAGCTGCCACTCCCCGGCCAGCCGACCCTAGCCTACCTCAACGCGATCCAGTTGACAAGCTGTCACTCCATGGGCAGCCGACCCTATCCTACCTCAGCGCGATCCAGTAGACGAGCTGCCACTCCCCGGCCTCCCGACCCCATCCTACCTCAATGTGATCCAGTAGACGAGCTGCCACTCCCCGGCCAGCCGACCCTAGCCTACCTCAACGCGGTTCAGAAGATGAGCTGCCACTCCCCGGCCAGCCGACAATAGCATACTTCAACGCGATACAGTAGACAAGCTGCCGCTCCCTGGCCAAACGACCCTATCCAACCTCAACGTGATCCAGTAGACGAGCTGCCATTCGCCGGCCAGCAGATCTCTATACTACCTCAACGTGATCCAGTACAAGAGATGCCACTCCCGGCCAGCCGACCCTAGCCTACCTCAACGGGATCCAGTAGACGAGCTGCCACTCCGCGGGCAGCCGACCCTAGCCTACCTCAACGCGGTTCAGTAGACGAGGTGCCACTCCGCGGCCAGCATACCTCAACGCGATCCAGTAGACAAGATGCCGCTCCCCGGCCAGCCGACCCTATCCAACCTCAACGTGATCCAGTAGACGAGCTGCCACTCCCCGGCCAGCCGACCCTATCCTACCTCAAAGCGATCCAGTAGACGAGCTGCCACTCCCCGACCAGACGACCCTAGCCTACCTCAACGCGATCCAGTGGACGAGCTGCCACTCTCCGGCCACCCGACACTATCCTACCTCAACGTGATCCAGTAGACGAGCTGCCACTCCCCGGCCAGCCGACCCTATCCTACCTCAAAGCGATCCAGTAGACGAGCTGCCACTCCCCGACGAGACGACACTAGCCTACCTCAACGCGATCCAGTGGACGAGCTGCCACTCCTCGGCAACCCGACACCATCCTACCTCAGTATGATCCAGTAAAAGAGCTGCCACTACCCGGCCAGCCGACCCTAGCCTACCTCAACGCGATCCAGTGGACGAGCTGCCACTCTCCGGCCACCCGACACTATCCTACCTCAACGTGATCCAGTAGACGAGCTGCCACTCCCCGGCCAGCCGACCCTATCCTACCTCAAAGCGATCCAGTAGACGAGCTGCCACTCCCCGACGAGACGACACTAGCCTACCTCAACGCGATCCAGTGGACGAGCTGCCACTCTCCGGCCACCCGACACCATCCTACCTCAACGTGATCCAGTAGACGAGCTGCCACTCCCCGGCCAGCCGACCCTATCCTACCTCAAAGCGATCCAGTAGACGAGCTGCCACTCCCCGACGAGACGACACTAGCCTACCTCAACGCGATCCAGTGGACGAGCTGCCACTCCTCGGCAACCCGACACCATCCTACCTCAATATGATCCAGTAAAAGAGCTGCCACTACCCGGCCAGCCGACCCTAGCCTACCTCAACGCGTATCAGTAGATGAGCTGCCACTCCCCGGCCAGCCGACCCTAGCATACCTCAACGCGGTTCAGTAGACGAGGTGCCACTCCGCGGCCAGCCGACCCTTGCATACCTCAACGCGATCCAGTAGACAAGCTGCCGCTCCCCGGCCAGCCGACCCTATCCAACCTCAACGTGATCCAGTAGACGAGCTGCCACTCCCCGGCCAGCCAACCCTATCCTACCTCAAAGCAATCCAGTAGACGAGCTGCCACTCCCCGACGAGACGACACTAGCCCACCTCTACGCGATCCAGTAGACATGCTGCCACTCCCCGGCCAGGAGATACTAGCCTACGTCAGTGCGATCCAGTACACAAGGTGCTGCTCCCAGGCCAGGCAACACTAGCCTACCTCAACGCGATCCAGTAGACAAGCTGCCACTCCATGGCCAGCCGACCCTAGCCTACCTCAGTGCGATCCAGTAGACAAGCTGCCGCTCCCTGGCCACCCGACCCCATCCTACCTCAATGTGATCCAGTAGACGAGCTGCCACTCCCCGGGCAGTCAACCCTAGCCTACCTCAATGCGGTTAAGTGGACGAGCTGCCACTCCCAGGCCAGCCGACCCTAGCATACCTCAACGCGATCCAGTAGACAAGCTGCCGCTCCCTAGCCACCGACCCTATCCAACATCAACTTGATCCAGTAGACGAGGTGCCACTCCCCGGCCAGCCGAACCTAGCCTACCTCAACGCGATCCAGGAGACATGCTGCCATTCCCCGGCCAGCCGACCCTATCCTACCTCATCGCGATCCAGCAGATAAGCTGCCGCTCCCTGGCAAGCCGACCCTATCCAACCTCAACGTGATCCAGTAGACGAGCTGCCACTCCCCGGCCAGCCGACCCTAGCCTACCTCAACGCGATCCAGTTGACAAGCTGTCACTCCATGGGCAGCCGACCCTATCCTACCTCAGCGCGATCCAGTAGACGAGCTGCCACTCCCCGGCCTCCCGACCCCATCCTACCTCAATGTGATCCAGTAGACGAGCTGCCACTCCCCGGCCAGCCGACCCTAGCCTACCTCAACGCGGTTCAGAAGATGAGCTGCCACTCCCCGGCCAGCCGACAATAGCATACTTCAACGCGATACAGTAGACAAGCTGCCGCTCCCTGGCCAAACGACCCTATCCAACCTCAACGTGATCCAGTAGACGAGCTGCCATTCACCGGCCAGCAGATCTCTATACTACCTCAACGTGATCCAGTGCAAGAGATGCCACTCCCGGCAGCCGACCCTAGCCTACCTCAACGGGATCCAGTAGACGAGCTGCCACTCCGCGGGCAGCCGACCCTAGCCTACCTCAACGCGGTTCAGTAGACGAGGTGCCACTCCGCGGCCAGCATACCTCAACGCGATCCAGTAGACAAGATGCCGCTCCCCGGCCAGCCGACCCTATCCAACCTCAACGTGATCCAGTAGACGAGCTGCCACTCCCCGGCCAGCCGACCCTATCCTACCTCAAAGCGATCCAGTAGACGAGCTGCCACTCCCCGACCAGACGACCCTAGCCTACCTCAACGCGATCCAGTAGACGAGCTGCCACTCCGCGGGCAGCCGACCCTAGCCTACCTCAACGCGGTTCAGTAGACGAGGTGCCACTCCGCGGCCAGCATACCTCAACGCGATCCTGTAGACAAGATGCCGCTCCCCGGCCAGCCGACCCTATCCAACCTCAACGTGATCCAGTAGACGAGCTGCCACTCCCCGGCCAGCCGACCCTATCCTACCTCAAAGCGATCCAGTAGACGAGCTGCCACTCCCCGACCAGACGACCCTAGCCTACCTCAACGCGATCCAGTGGACGAGCTGCCACTCTCCGGCCACCCGACACCATCCTACCTCAACGTGATCCAGTAGACGAGCTGCCACTCCCCGGCCAGCCGACCCTATCCTACCTCAAAGCGATCCAGTAGACGAGCTGCCACTCCCCGACGAGACGACACTAGCCTACCTCAACGCGATCCAGTGGACGAGCTGCCACTCCTCGGCAACCCGACACCATCCTACCTCAATATGATCCAGTAAAAGAGCTGCCACTACCCGGCCAGCCGACCCTAGCCTACCTCAACGCGTATCAGTAGATGAGCTGCCACTCCCCGGCCAGCCGACCCTAGCATACCTCAACGCGGTTCAGTAGACGAGGTGCCACTCCGCGGCCAGCCGACCCTTGCATACCTCAACGCGATCCAGTAGACAAGCTGCCGCTCCCCGGCCAGCCGACCCTATCCAACCTCAACGTGATCCAGTAGACGAGCTGCCACTCCCCGGCCAGCCAACCCTATCCTACCTCAAAGCGATCCAGTAGACGAGCTGCCACTCCCCGACGAGACGACACTAGCCCACCTCTACGCGATCCAGTAGACATGCTGCCACTCCCCGGCCAGCCGATACTAGCCTACGTCAGTGCGATCCAGTACACAAGGTGCTGCTCCCAGGCCAGGCAACACTAGCCTACCTCAACGCGATCCAGTAGACAAGCTGCCGCTCCCTGGCCACCCGACCCCATCCTACCTCAATGTGATCCAGTAGACGAGCTGCCACTCCCCGGGCAGTCAACCCTAGCCTACCTCAATGCGGTTAAGTGGACGAGCTGCCACTCCCAGGCCAGCCGACCCTAGCATACCTCAACGCGATCCAGTAGACAAGCTGCCGCTCCCTAGCCACCGACCCTATCCAACATCAACTTGATCCAGTAGACGAGGTGCCACTCCCCGGCCAGCCGAACCTAGCCTACCTCAACGCGATCCAGTAGACATGCTGCCATTCCCCGGCCAGCCGACCCTATCCTACCTCATCGCGATCCAGCAGATAAGCTGCCGCTCCCTGGCAAGCCGACCCTATCCAACCTCAACGTGATCCAGTAGACGAGCTGCCACTCCCCGGCCAGCCGACCCTATCCTACCTCAAAGCGATCCAGTAGACGAGCTGCCACTCCCCGACGAGACGACACTAGCCTACCTCAACGCGATCCAGTGGACGAGCTGCCACTCCTCGGCAACCCGACACCATCCTACCTCAATATGATCCAGTAAAAGAGCTGCCACTACCCGGCCAGCCGACCCTAGCCTACCTCAACGCGTATCAGTAGATGAGCTGCCACTCCCCGGCCAGCCGACCCTAGCATACCTCAACGCGGTTCAGTAGACGAGGTGCCACTCCGCGGCCAGCCGACCCTTGCATACCTCAACGCGATCCAGTAGACAAGCTGCCGCTCCCCGGCCAGCCGACCCTATCCAACCTCAACGTGATCCAGTAGACGAGCTGCCACTCCCCGGCCAGCCAACCCTATCCTACCTCAAAGCAATCCAGTAGACGAGCTGCCACTCCCCGACGAGACGACACTAGCCCACCTCTACGCGATCCAGTAGACATGCTGCCACTCCCCGGCCAGGAGATACTAGCCTACGTCAGTGCGATCCAGTACACAAGGTGCTGCTCCCAGGCCAGGCAACACTAGCCTACCTCAACGCGATCCAGTAGACAAGCTGCCACTCCATGGCCAGCCGACCCTAGCCTACCTCAGTGCGATCCAGTAGACAAGCTGCCGCTCCCTGGCCACCCGACCCCATCCTACCTCAATGTGATCCAGTAGACGAGCTGCCACTCCCCGGGCAGTCAACCCTAGCCTACCTCAATGCGGTTAAGTGGACGAGCTGCCACTCCCAGGCCAGCCGACCCTAGCATACCTCAACGCGATCCAGTAGACAAGCTGCCGCTCCCTAGCCACCGACCCTATCCAACATCAACGTGATCCAGTAGACGAGGTGCCACTCCCCGGCCAGCCGAACCTAGCCTACCTCAACGCGATCCAGTAGACATGCTGCCATTCCCCGGCCAGCCGACCCTATCCTACCTCAACGCGATCCAGAGACGAGCTGCCACTCCCTCGGCAGCCGACCCTATCCAACCTCAACGCTGATCCAGTAGACGAGCTGCCACTCCCCGGCCAGCCGACCCTATCCTACCTCAACGCGATCCAGTAGCAGAGCTGCACTCCCCGACGCAGCCGACCCTAGCCTACCTCAACGCGATCCAGTAGGACGAGCTGCCACTCCTCGGCCAACCCGGACCCATCCTACCTCAGTTCTGATCCAGTAAAAGAGCTGCCACTACCCGGCCAGCCGACCCTAGCCTACCTCAACGGCGTATCAGTAGTGAGCTGCCACTCCCCGGCAGCCGACCCTAGCCTACCTCAACGCGGTCAGTAGACGAGGTGCCACTCCGCGGCCAGCCGACCCTATGCCTACCTCAACGCGATCCAGTAGACAAGCTGCCGCTCCCGGCCAGACGACCCTATCCAACCTCAACGGATCCAGTTGACGAGCTGCCACTCCCCGGCCACCAACACCTATCCTACCTCAAAGCGATCCAGTAGACAGCTGCCCTCCCGGCCAGCCGACCCTAGCCTACCTCATGCGATCCACGACGAGCTGCCACTCCCGGCCAGCCGACCTATCCACCTCAACGTGATCCAGTAGACGAGCTGCCACTCCCCGGCCAGCCACCCTAGTCCTACCTCAAAGCGATCCAGTGACAAGCTGCCACTCCCGGCCAGCCGACCCTATCCTACCTCAACGGATCCAGTAGACGAGCTGCCACTCCCCGGCCAGCGACCTAGCCTACCTCAACGCGATCCAGTAGACGAGCTGCCACTCCCCGGCCAGCCGACCCATGCCTACCTCAATGGATCAGTAGACGAGCTGCCACTCCCGGCCGCGACCCTAGCCTACCTCAACGCTGTTCCAGTAGAGAGCTGCAACTCCCGGCCAGCCGACCCTAGCTACTCAACGCGATCCAGTAGAGAAGCTGCCGCTCCCTGGCCAACCGACCCTATCCACCTCAACGGATCCAGTAGACGAGCTGCCATCCGCGGCCAGCAGATCTCTATACAAACGTCAACGTGATATCCAGTATAAGAGATCCACTCCCCCGGCCAGCAGACCCTAGCCTACCTGAACGGGATTCATTAGACGAGAGGCTGCCACTCCGCGGGCATCCGACCTTAGCATACCTCAACGCGATCCAGTAGACAAGCTCCGCTCCCGGCCAGCCAACCCATCCAAACACACGTGATTCCATAGAACAGCTTACCACTCCCCGGCCAGCCCGACACTATCCTACCTGAAAGCGATCCAGAGATTAGCTGCCACTCCCCTACGAGACACCCCCAGCCTACCTCCAACCGATCCAGTGGACGAGCTGCCACTCCCCCGGCCACCCGAACCCCATCCTACCTCAATGAGATCCATATAGCGAGCTGCACTAACCCCGGCCTGTCAACCCTAGCTTACAACAACGCGGTTAACTAGACGAGCTGCCACTCCCCGGCCAGCCGACCCTAGCATACCTCAGCGCGATCCAGTATACAAGCTGCGCTCCCTGGCAAACCGAACCTATCCAACCTCAACGTGATCCAGTAGACGAGCTGCCACTCCCCGGCCAGCCGACCCCTAGCCTACCTCACGGCGATCCAGTAGACGAGCTGCCACTCCCGGCCAGCAACCCTATTCCTACCATCAACGCGATCCAGTAGGACTCGAGCTGCCACTCCCCTCGGGCCATGCCGACCCCTAGCCTAGCCACATCGCGTATCCAGTAGACAAGTTGCCACTCCCCCGGCCAGCCGACCCCTATTCCTACCTCAACGCGATCCAGTAGCAAGCTGCCACTCCCCGGTCAGCCGACCACCTAGCCTATCTCCAACGCGATCCAGTAGAAGAAAGCTGCCATTTTTGCCGGCCTGCGAACATATCCCTACCTCAACGCGATCCAATAGACGAGCTGCCACTCCCACGGCCAGCCGACCCCTATTCCCTACCTTAAACGCGAACCATTAGACAAGCTGCCACTCCCTGGCAGCCGACCACCTATCCTACCTCAACGCGACCCATAAGACAAGCTGCCTCCCCAGGCTAAGCCGACCTATCCTACCTCAAAGCGATCCAGTAGACGAGCTGCCACTCCCCGACCAGACGACCCCTAGCCTACCTCAACGCGATCCAGTGGACGGAGCTGCCACTTCCCTCTGGCCACCAGACAACCATCCTACCGCAATTGTAATCCGAGTAGAAGAGATGCCACTCCCCGGCAAGCCGACCCTAAGCCTACCTCGAACGCAGTTCAGAAGATTGAGCTACCACTCCCCGGCAAGCGACAATATGCATACTTCAACGCGATCCAGTAGACAAGCTGCCGCTACGCTACTGGCCAAAACGACCCTATCCAACCTAACGTGTGATCCAGTAGAGAGCTGCCATTCACCGTCCAACAGATCTCTATACTACCTCAACGTGTTCCAGTATAAGAGATGCCACTCCCCGGCCAGCTGACCCTAGCCTACCTCAACGGGATCCAGTAGACGAGCTGCCACTCCCCGGCCAGCCGACACTATCCTACCTGAAAGCGATCCAGTAGACTAGCTGCCACTCCCCGACCCCAGCCTACCTCAACGCGATCCAGTGGACGAGCTGCCACTCCCCGGCCAGTCAACCCTAGCTTACCTCAACGCGGTTAACTAGACGAGCTGCCACTCCCCGGCCAGCCGACCCTAGCATACCTCATCGCGATCCAGTAGACAAGCTGCCGCTCCCTGGCAAACCGAACCTATCTAACTTCAACGTGATCCAGTAGACGAGCTGCCACTCCCCGGCCACCCGACCACATCCTACCTCAACGCGATCCAGTAGACGAGCTGCCACTCCCCGACTAGACGACCCTATCCTACCTCAACGCGGTACAGTAGACGATCTGCCACTCCCCGACCAGCCGACCCTAGCCTACCTGAAAGGTATCCAGTAGACAACCTGCCACTCCCCAGCCAGCCGACCCTATCCTACCTCAACGCGATCCATTAGACAAGCTGCCACTCCCCGGCAGCCGACCCTATCCTACCTCAACGCGACCCAGTAGACAAGCTGCCACTCCCCGGCCAGACGACCCTATCCTACCTCAAAGCGATCTAGTAGACGAGCTGCCACTCCCTGACCAGACGACCCTAGCCTACCTCAACGCGATCCAGTGGACGAGCTGCCACTCCCCGGCCTCCCGACACCATCCTACCTCAATGTGATCCAGTAGACGAGCTGCCACTCCCCGGCCAGCCGACCCTAGCCTACCTCAACGCGGTTCAGAAGATGAGCTGCCACTCCCCGGCCAGCCGACAATAGCATACTTCAACGCGATACAGTAGACAAGCTGCCGCTCCCTGGCCAAACGACCCTATCCAACCTCAACGTGATCCAGTAGACGAGCTGCCATTCACCGGCCAGCAGATCTCTATACTACCTCAACGTGATCCAGTACAAGAGATGCCACTCCCGGCCAGCCGACCCTAGCCTACCTCAACGGGATCCAGTAGACGAGCTGCCACTCCGCGGGCAGCCGACCCTAGCCTACCTCAACGCGGTTCAGTAGACGAGGTGCCACTCCGCGGCCAGCCGACCCTTGCATACCTCAACGCGATCCAGTAGACAAGATGCCGCTCCCCGGCCAGCCGACCCTATCCAACCTCAACGTGATCCAGTAGACGAGCTGCCACTCCCCGGCCAGCCGACCCTATCCTACCTCAAAGCGATCCAGTAGACGAGCTGCCACTCCCCGACCAGACGACCCTAGCCTACCTCAACGCGATCCAGTGGACGAGCTGCCACTCTCCGGCCACCCGACACCATCCTACCTCAATGTGATCCAGTAGAAGAGCTGCCACTCCCCGGCCAGCCGATCCTAGCCTACCTCAACGCGGTTCAGAAGATGAGCTGCCACTCCCCGGCCAGCCGACAATAGCATACTTCAACGCGATCCAGTAGACAAGCTGCCGCTCCCTGGCCAAACGACCCGATCCAACCTCAACGTGATCCAGTAGACGAGCTGCCACTCCCCGGCCAGCCGACCCTATCCTACCTCAAAGCGATCCAGTAGACGAGCTGCCACTCCCCGACGAGACGACACTAGCCTACCTCAACGCGATCCAGTGGACGAGCTGCCACTCCCCGGCAACCCGACACCATCCTACCTCAATATGATCCAGTAAAAGAGCTGCCACTACCCGGCCAGCCGACCCTAGCCTACCTCAACGCGTATCAGTAGATGAGCTGCCACTCCCCGGCCAGCCGACCCTAGCATACCTCAACGCGGTTCAGTAGACGAGGTGCCACTCCGCGGCCAGCCGACCCTTGCATACCTCAACGCGATCCAGTAGACAAGCTGCCGCTCCCCGGCCAGCCGACCCTATCCAACCTCAACGTGATCCAGTAGACGAGCTGCCACTCCCCGGCCAGCCAACCCTATCCTACCTCAAAGCGATCCAGTAGACGAGCTGCCACTCCCCGACGAGACGACACTAGCCCACCTCAACGCGATCCAGTAGACATGCTGCCACTCCCCGGCCAGCCGACACTAGCCTACGTCAGTGCGATCCAGTACACAAGGTGCTGCTCCCAGGCCAGGCAACACTAGCCTACCTCAACGCGATCCAGTAGACAAGCTGCCACTCCATGGCCCAGCCGACCCTAGCCTACCTCAGTGCGATCCAGTAGACAAGCTGCCGCTCCTGGCCACCCGACCCCATCCTACCTCAATGTGATCCAGTAGACGAGCTGCCACTCCCCGGGCAGTCAACCCTAGCCTACCTCAATGCGGTTAAGTAGACGAGCTGCCACTCCCAGGCCAGCCGACCCTAGCATACCTCAACGCGATCCAGTAGACAAGCTGCCGCTCCCTAGCCACCGACCCTATCCAACATCAACGTGATCCAGTAGACGAGGTGCCACTCCCCGGCCAGCCGAACCTAGCCTACCTCAACGCGATCCAGTAGACATGCTGCCATTCCCCGGCCAGCCGACCCTATCCTACCTCATCGCGATCCAGCAGATAAGCTGCCGCTCCCTGGCAAGCCGACCCTATCCAACCTCAACGTGATCCAGTAGACGAGCTGCCACTCCCCGGCCAGCCGACCCTAGCCTACCTCAACGCGATCCAGTTGACAAGCTGTCACTCCCCGGCCAGCCGACACTATCCTACCTGAAAGCGATCCAGTAGACTAGCTGCCACTTCCCGGTCAGCAGACCCTATCCTACCTCAACGCGATCCAGCAGACGAGCCGCCACTCCATGCCAGCCGACCCTAGCCTACCTAATCGATCAGTAGACGAGCTGCCACTCCCCGGCAGCCGACCCTAACCTACCTCATGCGATCCAGTAGACAAGCTGCCGCACCCTGGCAAGCCAACCCAGCCTACCTCAGTGCGATCCAGTAGACAAACTGCCACTCCCCGGCCAGCCCGACCCTAGCCCACGTCAGTGCGATCCAATAGGACAGCTGCCTTTCCCTGGCCAGCCGACCCTAGCCACCTCAGTGCGATCTAGTAGAGAAGATGCCGCTCCCTGGACAGCCGACCCTAGCCTACATCAGTGCGATCCAGTAGTGAAGCTGCTGCTCCCGGCCAGCCGACCCTATCCTACCTCAGGCGATCCAGTAGACAAGCTGCCGCTCCCCGGCCAGCCGACCCTATCCTACCTCAACGCGATCCAGTAGACAAGCTGCCACTCCCCGGAAGCCGACCCTAGCCTACCTCAATGCGATCCAATAGACAAGCTGCCTTCCCTGGCCAGCCGACCACTCCTACCTCAGGCGATCCAGTAGACAAGCTGCCACTCCCCGGCAGCCGACCCTAGCCTACCTCCGGATCCAGTACGAACGTGACTCCCCGGCCAGCCGACCTATCCTATCCAACGGCGATCCAGTAGACAAGCTGCCACTCCCCGGCCAGCCCACCCTAGCACACCTCAACGCGATCCAGTAGACAAACTGACCACCACGGCAGCCACCCTATCCTACTTAACGTTATCCAGTAGACAAGCTGCCACTCCCGGCCAGCCGACCCTATCCTACCTCAACGGATCCAGTAAACAAGCTGCCGACTCCCCGACAGCCGACCCTAGCCTACCTCAACGCGATCCAGTAGACAAGCTGCCACTCCCCGGCCAGCCGACCCTAGCCTACCTCAACGCGATCCATTAGACAGCTGCCACTCCCTGGCCAGCGAAACCCTAGCCCACCTCTAACGCGATCCAGTAGACCAAGCCCACCTAACGCGATCCAGTATAGACGAAGCTGCCACTCCCCGGCCACGACCCTACCCTACCTCAACGAGATCCAAGAGACACCCAGCGTGCCAACACTCCCTGCCAAGCCGACCCCAGCCTACCTCAAGGCGATCCAGTAGACAAGCTGCCACTCCCTGGCAGCCACCTAGCCTACCCAGGCGATCCAGTAGACAAGTGCCACTCCCGGCAAGCCGACCCTAGCCCACCCACGGACGATCCAGTACCGAAGCTGCCGACTCCGGCAGCAACGACCCTAGCCACCTCCAACGCGATCCGTAGAAAGCTGCGCACCCTGGCCAGATGACCCTAGCCCACCTAAGCTCGATCCAGTAGACAAGTGGCACTCCCCGGCCAGCCGACCCTATCCTACCTCAACGAGATCCAGTAGACGATCTGCCACTCCCCGGCCAGCCGACCCTAGCCTACCTGAAAGATATCCAGTAGACAAACCTGCCACTCCCCAGCCAGCCGACCCTATCCTACCTCAACGCGAACCATTAGACGAAGCTGCCACACGCCTGCCAGCCGACCCTATCCTACCACCCAACGCGACCAGTAGACAAGCTGCCCACACACCCGGCTAGCCGACCCTATCCTACCTCCACGCGATCCAGGTAGCGAAGCTGCCCACTCCCCGACCAGCCGACCCTAGCCTACCTCAACGCGATCCAGTAGACGAGCTGCGAACTTCCTCGGCCAGCCGACCGACCCATCCTACCATAAACGCTAATCCAGTAGACGAAGCTGCCGCTCCCCGGCCAGCCGACCCTTATCCTACCTCAAACGCGATCCATAAGATGAGCTGCCAACTCCCCTGGCCAGCCGACCCTAGCCTACCTCAACGCGATCCAGTAGACAAGCTGCCACTACCCCGGCCAAGCCGACCCTATCCTACCTCAACGCGATCCAGTAGAAAGCTGCCACTCCCCGGCCAGCCGACCTACCTACCTCAACGCGATCCAGTAGACAGCTGCCAGCATCCTGGCAGCCGACCCTAGCTACCTCAACGCGATCCATGACAAGCTGCCAGCTCCCCGGCCAGCGACCCTAGCCTACCTCAACGCGATCCAGTAGACAAGCTGCCACTCCCGGCCAACGACACCTAGCCTACCTCAACGCGATCCAGTAGACGAAGCTGCCCTCCCGCCAGCGACCCTAGCCTACCTTAACGCGATCCAGTAGACGAGCCCGCTCCCCGCCAACCGACCTAGCCTCCCTCAACGCGATCCAGTAGACAAGCTGCACTCCCACGGCCAGCCGACCCTACCTACCTCAACGCGATCCAGAACAAGCTGCCACTTCCCGGCCAGCCGACCCTATCCTACCTCAACGCGGTCCAGTAGAAATGCTGCCGCTCCCTGGCAACCGACCCTAGCCTACCTCAACGGATCCAGTAGGACAGCTGCACTCCGGGCCAGCCGGTCAATCTAGCCTACCTAACGGGATCCTGTAGACGGAGCTTGCCCACTCGCCGGCCAACCGACCTATCCTACCTCAACGCGATCCAGTAGACAGCTGCCGCCTCCCCGGACAGACGACACTATCCAACCTCAACGCTGATCCAGTAGACGAGCCTGCCACTCCCCGGCAAGCCGAAACCATTATCCTACCTCAAAGGATCCCGTAGGAAGAGCTGCCACTACCCGGCCAGCCGACCCTAGCCTACCTCAACGCGTATCAGATAAACGAGCTGCCACTCCGCGGGCCAGCCGACCCTTAGCATACCTCAACAGCGGTTCAGTAGACGAGGTGCCACTCTCCGCGGCAGCCGACCCTTGCATACCTCCAACGCGATCAGTAGGGACAAAGCTTGCCGCTCCCCGGCCAGCCGACCCTATCCAACCTCAACGTGATCCAGTAGACGAGCTGCCACTCCCCGCCAGCCGACCCTATCCTACCTCAAAGCGATCCAGTAGACGATGCTGCCACTCCCCGACCAGACGACACTACCCTACCTCAACGCGATCCAGTAGACAAGCTGCCACTCCCCGGCTAGCCGACCTAGCTACCTCAACCGATCCATTACACAAGCTACCACTCCTCGACCAGCCGACCCTATCCTACCTCAACGGATCCAGTAGACAAGCTGCATCCCGGCTAGCCGACCTAGCCACTCAACGCGATCCAGTAGACAAGCCCACTCCGCCGACGACACTAGGCTCTCAACGCGATCCAGTAGACAAGTGCCACTCCCGGCCAGCCGACCCTACCTACCTCAGTGCGATCCAGTAGACAAGCTGTCCACCCTGGCCAGCCAACCCTAGCCAACCTCAGTGCGATCCGTAGACAAGTTGCCACTCCCCGGCAAACCGACCCTAGCCCACCTCAGTGCGATCCAGTAGACAAGCAGCCTTTCCCTGGCCAGCCGATCCTATTCTACCTCATCGCGATCCAGTAGACGAGCTGCAACTTCCCGGAAGCCAACCTAGCCTACCTCAACGCATCATAAGACGAAGCGCCGACTCCCCTAGCCAGCCGACCCTAGCCTTGCCTTCAACGCGATCCAGTAGACGAGCTGCCACTCCCGGCCAGCCGACACTAGCCTACCTCAACGCGATCCAGTAGACGAGCTGCCACTCCCGGCCAGCCGACCTATCCTACCTTAACGCGATCCAGTAGACACTGCCACTCCCCGGCAGCCGACCGTAGCCTACCTCAACGCGATCCAGTAGACGAGCTGCCACTCCCCGGCCAGCCGACCCCATCCTGCTCAATGCGATCCAGTAGACAAGCTGCCACTCCCCGGCAACCGACTCTAGCGTACCTCAACGCGATCCAGTAGAGAAGCTTCCAGTCCCCGGCCAGCCGACCCTATACTATCTCAACGCGATCGAGTAAACAAGGTGTCGCTCCCTGGCCAGCCGACCCTAGCTTACCTCAACGCGATCCAGTGGACGAGCTGCCACTCCGCGGCCAGCCGACCCTATCCTACCTCAACGCGATCCAGCAGACGAGCTGCCACTACCTGGCCAGCCGAACCTAGCCTATCTTACCGCGATCCAGTATACGAGCTGCCACTTCCCTGCCAGACGACCCTATCCCACCTCAACGCGATCCAGTAGAGAAGCTGCCGCTCCCTGGCCTACCGACCCTAGCCTACCTCATTGCGATCCAGTAGACAAGCTGCCGCACCATGGGCAGCCGACCCTATCCTACGTCAGTGCGATCCAGTAGAGAAGCTGCCGCTCCCTGGCCTACCGACCCTAGCCTACCTCAGTGCGATCATGTAGACATGCTGCCGCTCCCTGGGCAGCCGACCTGAGCCTCCCTCAGTGCGATCAAGTAGAGAAGCTGCCGCTCCCTGGCCAGCCGACCCTATTCTACCTCAACGCGATCCATTAGACAACCTGCCAATCCCCGGCCAGCCGACCCTATCCTACCTCAACGCGATCAAGTAGACAAGCTGCCACTCCCCGGCCAGCCGACCCTATCCTACCTCAACGCGATCTAGTAGACAACCTGCCACCTCCCCGGCCATCCGACCCTATCATACCTTAAACGTGTCCTAGTGACAAGCTGACCACTGCCCGGCCAGCCGACCCTACCTAGCCCCTACCTCAACAGCGTTCTAGTAGACAATCTGCCACTCCCCCGGCCAGCCGACCCAATCCTACCCTCAAACGCGGATCCAGTAGACAACTGCCAATCCCCGGAAGCCGACCCTATCCCACCTCAACGCGATCCAGATAGTCATGCTGCCACTCACTCGGTCAAGTCCGACACCCTAGCCTACCTCAGTGCGTATCCAGTACACAAGCGGCCGGTCCCTCCAGCCGACCCTATTCACCTCAGTGCGATCCAGTAGAATGCTGCCACTCCCTAGCCAGCCGACCCTAGCCTACCTTGACGCGATTAAATAGAGACCTGTCGCTCACCTGGCCCGCCGACCCTAGCCTACCTCAACCGCGATCCAGTAGGACGAGCTGCACTCGGGCCAGACGACCCTATCCTTCCTCAACGAGATCCAGAGACGAGCTGCCACCCCGGCCAGCTGAACCTAGCCCTCCTAAACGCGATCCAGTAGACGAGCTGACAAGCTGCCACTCCCGGCTGACAGACCCTATCCCACCTCAACGCGATCCAGTAGAGAAGCTGCCGCTCCCTGGCCTACCGACCTAGCCTACCTCATTGCGATCCAGTAGACAAGCTGCCGCACCATGGGCAGCGACCCTATCCTACGTCAGTGCGATCCAGCAGAGAAGCTGCGCTCCCTGTCCAGTTGACCCTTCCTACCTCAGTGCGATCATGTAGACATGCTGCCGCTCCCTGGGCAGCCGACCTGAGCCTACCTCAGTGCGATCAAGTAGAGAAGATGCCGCTCCCTGGCCAGCCGACCCTATCCTACCTCAACGCGATCCATTAGACAACCTGCCAATCCCCGGCCAGCCGACCCTATCCTACCTCAACGCGATCAAGTAGACAAGCTGCCACTCCCGGCCAGCCGACCTATCCTACCTCAACGCGATCTAGTAGACAACCTGCCACTCCCGGCCAGCCGACCCTATCATACCTCAATGCGGTCCAGTGGACGAGCTACCACTCCCCGGCCAGCCGACCCTAGCCCACCTCAACGCGTTCTAGAAGACGAGCTGCCACTCCCCAGCCAGCCAACCCTATCCTACCTCAAGCGATCCAGTAGACGAGCTGACAAGCTGCCACTCCCCGGCCACAGACCCTATCCCACCTCAACGCGATCTAGTAGACAAGGTGCCACTCCCGGCCAGACGACCCTAGCCTACCTCAGTGCGATCCAGTACACAAGCTGCCGCACCCTGGCCACCAACCCTAGCCTATCTCAGTGCGATCCAGTAGACAAGCTGCCAGTCCCTGCTAACCGACCTATCCTACCTAAAAGCGATCCATGCACGAGCTGCCACTCCCGGCCAGCCGACCCTACCACCTCACGCGATCCAAGTAGACAAGCTGCCGCTCCCCGGCCAGACGACCCTAGCCACCTCAACGGATCCATAGACAAGCTGCCACTCCCCGGCCAGCCGACCCTAACCTACCTCAACTGCGATCAGTAGACAAACTGCGCACCCCGGCCAGCCAACCCTACCCTACCTCATGCGATCCAGTAGACAAGCTGCCACTCCCCGGCCAGCCGACCACTAGCCCACGTCAATGCGATCCAATAGACAAGCTGCCTTCCCTGGCCAGCCGACTCTAGCCTACCTCAGTGCGATCCAGAGAGAAGATGCCGCTCCCTGGTCAGCCGATCCTAGCCTACCTCCAGTGCGATCCAGTAGGAAGCTGCAGTCCCTGGCCAGCCAACACTACCTACTCAACGCGATCCAGTAGACAAGCTGCCACTCCCGGCCAGCCACCCTAGCACACCTCAACGCGATCTAGTAGACAAACTGCCACTCCACGGCCAGCCAACCCTATCCTACCTCAACGATATCCAGTAGACAAGCTGCCACTACCCGGCCAGCCGACCCTAGCCTACCTCAACGATCCAGTAGACAAGCTGCCACTTCCCGGCTCAGCAGACCCTACCCTACCTCAACCCGATCCAGCAGACGAGCCGCCACTCCCATGCCAGCCGACCCTAGCCTACCTCAACTCGATCCAGTAGACGAGCTGCCACTCCCCGGCAAGCCGACCCTAACCTACCTCAATGCGATCCAGTAGACAAGCTGCCGCACCCTGGCAAGCCAACCCAAGCCTACCTCAGTGCGATCCAGTAGACAAGCTGCCACTCCCCGGCCAGCTGACCCTAGCCCACGTCAGTGCGATCCAATAGACAAGCTGCCTTTCCCTGGCCAGCCGACCCTAGCCCACCTCAGTGCGATCTAGTAGAGAAGATGCCGCTCCCTGGACAGCCGACCCTAGCCTACATCAGTGCGATCCAGTAGTGAAGCTGCTGCTCCCTGGCCAGCCAACACTAGCCTACCTCAAAGCAATCCAGTAGACAAGCTGCCACTCCCCGGACAGCCGACCCTAGGCTACCTCAACGCGATCCAGTAGACGAGCTGCCATTCCTCGGCCAGCCGACCCAATTTTACCTCAACGCGATCAATTAGACAAGCTGCCACTCCCGACCAGCCGACCCTAGCTTACCTCAACGCGATACAGTAGACGTGCTGCCACTCCCCGGCCAGCCGACCCGATCCTACCCCAATGCGATCCAGTAGACAAGCTGCCACTCCAAGGCCAGCCACCCTAGCACACCTCAACGCGATCCAGTAGACAAACTGCCACTCCACGGCTAACCGACCCTATCCTACTTCAACGTTATCCAGAAGACAAGCTGCCACTACCCGGCCAGCCGACCCTAGTCTACCTCAACAAGATCAAGTAGACAAGCTGCCACTTCCCGGCCAGCCGACCTTATCCTACCTCAAGGCGATCCAGTAGACAAGCTGCCGCTCCCCGACCAGACGACCCTAGCCTACCTCAACGCGATCCAGTAGACGAGCTGCCACTCCCCGACCAGCCGACCCTAGGCTACCTCAACGCGATCCATTAGACGAGCTGCCACTCCCCGGCCAGCCGAACCTAGCCCACCTAAACGCGATCCAGTACACGAGCTGACAAGCTGCAACTCCCCGGCCAACAGACCCTATCCCACCTCAACGCGATCCAGTAGACAAGCTGCCTCTTCCTGGGCAGCCGAACCTAGCCCACCTCAGTGCGATCCAGTAGAGAAGCTGCCGCTCCCTGGCCAGCCGACCCTATCCTACCTCAACGCGATCCATTAGACAACCTGCCAATCCCCGGCCAGCCGACCCTATCCTACCTCAACGCGATCAGGTAGACATGCTGCCACTCCCCGGCCAGCCGACCCTATCCTACCTCAACGCGATCCATTGGACAACCTGCCAATCCCCGGCCAGCCGACCCTATCCTACCTCAATGCGATCCAGTAGACAAGCTGCCACTCACCGGCCAGCCGACCCTATCCTACCTAAACGCGATCCAGTAGACAAGCTGCCACTCCCAGGGCAGCTGACCCTAGCCTACCTCAACGCGATCCAGTAGACAAGCTGCCACTCCACGGCTATCCGACCATAGTATACCACAACGCGATCCAGTAGACAAGCTGCCACTCCCCGACCAGCCGACCCTATCCTACCTCAATGCGATCCAGTAGACAAGCTGCCACTCCCTGGCCACCCGACCCTAGCCTACCTAAACGCGATCCAGTGGACGAGCTGCCACTCCCCGGCCAGCCGAAACTAGCCTACCTCAACGCGATCCAGTAGACGAGCTGCCACTCCCCGGCCAGCCGATCCTATTCTACCTCATCGCGATCCAGTAGACGAGCTGCAACTTCCCGGACAGCCAACACTAGCCTACCTCAACGCGATCCATCAGACGAGCCGCCACTCCCCGTCCAGCTGACCCTAGCCTACCTCAACGTGATTCAGCAGACGAGCTGCCACTCCCCGGCCAGCCGACACTAGCCTACCTCAGCGCGATCCAATAGAGAAGTTGCCACTCCCCGGCCAGCCGACCCTATCATACCACAACGCGATCCAGTAGACAAGCTGCCACTCCCCGGCCAGCCGACCGTAGCCTACCTCAACTCGATCCAGTAGACGAGCTGGCACTCCCCGGCCAGCCGACCCTATCTTACCTCAACGCGATCAATTAGACAAGCTGCCACTCCCCGGCCAGCCGACCCTAGCTACCTCAACGAGATCAGCAGACGACCTGCCACTCCCCGGCCAGCCGACCCAATCCTACCAAATGCGATCCAGTAGACAAGCTGCCACTCCCGGCCAGCCCACCCTAGCACACCTCATCGCGATCCAGTAGACAAACTGCCACTCCACGGCCAGCCACCCTATCCTACCTTCAACGCTATCCAGTAGACAAGCTGCCACTACCCGGCCAGCTGACCCTAGCCTACCCTACGCGATCCAGTAGGCGAGCTGCCACTTCCCGGCCAGCCGACCTTATCCTACCTCAACGCATCCAGTAGACAAGCTGCCGCTCCCCGGCAGCCGACCCTAGCCTATCCTCAACGCGATCCAGTAGACGAGATGCCACTCCCCAGCCAGCCGACCCTAGGCTACCTCAACGCGATTCATTAGACGAGCTGCCACTCCCCGGCAGCCGAACCTAGCCCTCCTAAACGCGATCCAGTAGACGAGCTGACAAGCTGCCACTCCCCGGCCGACAGACCCTATCCCACCTCAACGCGATCCAGTAGAGAAGCTGCCGCTCCCTGGCCTACCGACCCTAGCCTACCTCATTGCGATCCAGTAGACAAGCTGCCGCACCATGGGCAGCCGACCCTATCCTACGTCAGTGCGATCCAGCAGAGAAGCTGCCGCTCCCTGTCCAGTTGACCCCTTCCTACCTCAGTGCGATCATGTAGACATGCTGCCGCTCCCTGGGCAGCCGACCTGAGCCTACCTCAGTGCGATCAAGTAGAGAAGATGCCGCTCCCTGGCCAGCCGACCCTATCCTACCTCAACGCGATCCATTAGACAACCTGCCAATCCCCGGCCAGCCGACCCTATCCTACCTCAACGCGATCAAGTAGACAAGCTGCCACTCCCCGGCCAGCCGACCCTATCCTACCTCAACGCGATCTAGTAGACAACCTGCCACTCCCAGGCCAGCCGACCCTATCATACCTTAATGCGGTCCAGTGGACGAGCTACTACTCCCCGGCCAGCCGACCCTAGCCCACCTCAACGCGTTCTAGAAGACGAGCTGCCACTCCCCAGCCAGCCAACCCTATCCTACCTCAACGTGATCCAGTAGAAAAGCTGCCAATCCCCGGAAGCCGACCCTATCCCACCTCAACGCGATCCAGTAGACATGCTGCCACTCACCGGCCAGCCGACCCTATCCTACCTCAACGCGATCCAGTAGACGAGCTGCCACTCCCTGGCCAGCCGACACTAGCCTATCTTACCGCGATCCAGTATACGAGCTGCCACTTCCCTGCCAGACGACCTTAGCCTACATCAACGCGATCCAGTAGACGAGCTGCCGGTCCTGGGCATCCGACCCTAGCCTACCTCAACGCGATCCAGTGGACGAGCTGCCACTCCCCGGCCAGCCGACACTAGGCTACCTCAACGCGATTCATTAGACGAGCTGCCACTCCCCGGCCAGCCGAACCTAGCCCACCTAAACGCGATCCAGTAGACGAGCTGACAAGCTGCAACTCCCCGGCCCACAGACCCTATCCCACCTCAACGCGATCCAGTAGACAAGGTGCCACTCCCAGGCCAGCCGACCCTAGCCTACCTCAGTGTGATCCAGTAGACAAGCTGCCGCACCCTGGGCAACCAACCCTAGCCTATCTCAGTGCGATCCAGTAGACAAGCTGACACTCCCTGGCCAGCCGACCCTAGCCCACCTCAGTGAGATCCAGTAGAGAAGCTGCCGCTCCCTGGCCAGCCAACCCGAGCCTACCTCAACGCGATTTAGTAGACAAGCTGCCGCACCCTGGCCAGCTGACCCTAGCATACGTCAGTTCGATCCAGTAGACAAGGTGCCACTCCCCGGCCAGACGACCATAGCCCACCTCAAGCGATCCACTAGACAAACTGCCACTCCCCGGCCAGCCGACCCTAACCTACCTTAGTGCGATCCAGTAGACAAACTACCGCACCCTGGCCAGCCTACCCTACCCTACCTCAACGCGATCCAGTGGACGAGCTGCCACTCCCCGGCCAGCCGACCCTAGCCTACCTCAACGCGATCCAGTAGACAAGCTGCCACTCCCCGGCCAGACGACTCTAGCCCACCTAAACGGGATCCAATAGACAAGCTACCACTCCCCGGCCTGCCGACCTTAACCTACCTCAGTGCGATCCAGTAGACAAGCTGCCGCACCCTGGCAAGCCAACCCTAGCCTACCTCATTGCGATCCAGTAGACAAGCTGCAACTCCCCGGCCAGCAGACACTAGCCCACGTCAGTGCGATCCAATAGACAAGCTGCCTTTCCCTGGCCAGTCGACCCTAGCCTACCTTAGTGCGATCTAGTAGAGAAGTTGCTGCTCCCTGGCCAGGCGATCCTAGCCCACATCAGTGCGATCCAGTAGTGAAGCTGCTGCTCCCTGGCCAGCCAACACTAGCCTACCTCAAAGCAATCCAGTAGACAAGCTTCCATTCCCCGGCCAGCCGACCCTAGGCTACCTCAACGCAATCCAGTAGACGAGCTGCCACTACTCGGCCAGCCGACCCTAGCCTACCTCAACGCGATCCAGTAGACGAGCTGACAAGCTGCCACTCCCCGGCCAACAGACCCTATCCCACCTCAACGCGATCTAGTAGACAAGGTGCCACTCCCCGGCCAGACGACCCTAGCCTACCTCAGTGCGATCCAGTACACAAGCTGCCGCACCCTGGCCAACCAACCCTAGCCTATCTCAGTGCGATCCAGTAGACAAGCTGCCAGTCCCTGGCTAACCGACCGTATCCTACCTAAAAGCGATCCAGTGCACGAGCTGCCACTCCCCGGCCAGCCGACACTACCACCTCAACGCGATCAAGTAGACAAGCTGCCGCTCCCCGGCCAGACGACCCTAGCCCACCTCAACGGGATCCACTAGACAAGCTGCCACTCCCCGGCCAGCCGACCCTAACCTACCTCAATGCGATCCAGTAGACAAACTGCCGCACCCTGGCCAGCCAACCCTACCCTACCTCAGTGCGATCCAGTAGACAAGCTGCCACTCCCCGGCCAGCCGACACTAGCCCACGTCAATGCGATCCAATAGACAAGCTGCCTTTCCCTGGCCAGCCGACTCTAGCCTACCTCAGTGCGATCCAGGAGAGAAGATGCCGCTCCCTGGTCAGCCGGTCCTAGCCTACCTCCGTGCGATCCAGTAGTGAAGCTGCTAGTCCCTGGCCAGCCAACACTAGCCTATCTCAACGCGATCCACTAGACAAGCTGCCACTCCCCGGCCAGCCCACCCTAGCACAACTCAACGCGATCCAGTAGACAAACTGCCACTCCACGGCCAGCCAACCCTATCCTACTTCAACGTTATACAGTAGACAAGCTGCCACTACCCGGCCAGCCGACCCTAGCCTACCTCAACAAGATCCAGTAGACAAGCTGCTACTTCCCGGCCAGCCGACCTTATCCTACCTCATCGCGATCCAGTAGACAAGCTGCCGCTCCCCGACCAGACGACCCTAGACTACCTCAACGCGATCCAGTAGACGAGCTGCCACTCCCCGGCCAGCCGACCCTAAGCTAACTCAACGCGATCCAGTAGACAAGCTGCCACTCCCCGGCCAGCCGAACCTAGCCCACCTAAACGCGATCCAGTAGACGAGCTTACAAGCTGCCACTCCTCAGCTAACAGACCCTATCCCACCTCAACGCGATTCAGTGAACAAGGTGCCACTCCCCGGCCAACCGACCCTAGCCTACCTCAGTGTGATCCAGTAGACAAGCTGCCGCACCCTGGCCAGCCAACCCTAGCCTATCTCAGTGCGATCCAGTAGACAAGCTGCCACTCCCTGGCCAGCCGACCCTAGCCCACCTCAGTGAGATCCAGTAGAGAAGCTGCCGCTCATTGGCCAGCCAACACTAGCCTACCTCAACGCGAGTCAGTATTCAAGCTGCCGCACCCTGGCCAGCTGACCCTAGCCTACGTCAGTTCGATCCAGTAGACAAGCAGGCACTCCCCGGCCAGCCGACCCTATCCTACCTCAACGCGATCAATTAGACAAACTGCCACTCCCCGGCAGCCGACCCTAGACTACCTCAACTCGATCCAGTAGACGAGCTGGCACTCCTCGGCCAGCCGACCCAATTTTACCTCAACGCGATCAATTAGACAAGCTGCCACTCCCCGACCAGCCGACCCTAGCTTACCTCAACGCGATACAGTAGACGTGCTGCCACTCCCCGGCCAGCCGACCCGATCCTACCCCAATGCGATCCAGTAGACAAGCTGCCACTCCAAGGCCAGCCCACCCTAGCACACCTCAACGCGATCCAGTAGACAAACTGCCACTCCACGGCTAACCGACCCTATCCTACTTCAACGTTATCCAGTAGACAAGCTGCCACTACCCGGCCAGCCGACCCTAGTCTACCTCAACAAGATCAAGTAGACAAGCTGCCACTTCCCGGCCAGCCGACCTTATCCTACCTCAAGGCGATCCAGTAGACAAGCTGCCGCTCCCCGACCAGACGACCCTAGCCTACCTCAACGCGATCCAGTAGACGAGCTGCCACTCCCCGGCCAGCCGACCCTAGGCTACCTCAACGCGATCCATTAGACGAGCTGCCACTCCCCGGCCAGCCGAACCTAGCCCACCTAAACGCGATCCAGTACACGAGCTGACAAGCTGCAACTCCCCGGCCAACAGACCCTATCCCACCTCAACGCGATCCAGTAGACAAGGTGCCACTCCCCGGCCAGCCGACCCTAGAATACCTCAGTGCGATCCAGTAGACAAGCTGCCGCACCCTGGCCAGCCAACCCTAGCCTATCTCACTGCGATCCAGTAGACAAGCTGCCACTCCCTGGCCAGCCGACCCTAGCCCACCTCAGTGAGATCCGGTAGAGAAGCTGCCGCTCCCTGGCCAGACAACCCTAGCCTACCTCAAAGAGATTAAGTAGACAAGCTGCCGCACCCTGGCCAGCTGTCCCTAGCCTACGTCAGTTCGATCCAGTAGACAAGCTGCCACTCCCCGGCAAGACGACCCTAGCCCACCTGAACGCGATCCACTAGACAAGCTGCCACTCCCCGGCCAGCCGACCCTAACCTACCTCAGTGCGATCCAGTAGACAAACTGCCGCACCCTGGCCAGCCTACCCTACCCTAACTCAAGACGATCCAGTGGACGAGCTGCCACTCCCCGGCCAGCCGACAATAGCCCACCTCAACGCGATCCAGTAGACAAGCTGCCACTCCCCGGCCAGACGACCCTAGCCCACGTCAACGGGGTCCACTAGACAAGCTGCCACTCCCCGGCCAGCCGACCCTAACCTACCTCAGTGCGATCCAGTAGACAAGCTGCCGCACCCTGGCAAGCTAACCCTAGTCTACCTCAATGCGATCCAGTAGACAAGCTGCCACTCCCGGCCAGCCGACCCTAGCCCACGTCAGTACGATCCAATAGAAAAGCTGCCTTTCCATGGCCAGCCGACCCTAGCCTACCTCAGTGCGATCTAGTAGAGAAGATGCCGCTCCCTGCCCAGCCGACCCTAGCCTACATCAGTGCGATCCAGTAGTGAAGCTGCTGCTCCCTGGCCAGCCAACACTAGCCTACCTCAAAGCGATCCAGTAGACAAGCTGCCACTCCCCGGCCAGCCGATCCTAGGCTACCTCAACGCAATCCAGTAGACGAGTTGCCACTCCTCGGCCAGCCGACCCTAGCCTACCTCAACGCGATCCAGTAGACGAGCTGACAAGCTGCCACTCCCATGCCAACAGACCCTATCCCACCTCAACGCGATCTAGTAGACAAGGTGCCACTCCCCGGTCAGCCGACCCTAGCCTACCTCAGTGCGATCCAGTACACAAGCTGCCGCACCCTGGCCAGCCAACCCTAGCCTATCTCAGTGCGATCCAGTAGACAAGCTGCCACTCCCTGGCCAACCGACCCTATCCTACCTAAACGCGATCCAGTGCACGAGCTGCCACCCACTCCCCGGCCAGCTGACCCTAACCTACCTCAGTGCGATCCAGTAGACAAACTGCCGCAACCTGGCCAGGCAACCCTAGCCTACCTCAGTGCGATCCAGTAGACAAGCTGCCATTCCCCGGCAAGCCGACCCTAGCCCACGTCAATGCGATCCAATAGACAAGCTGCCTTTCCCTGGCCAGCCGACCCTAGCCTACCTCAGTGCGATCCAGTAGAGAAAATGCCGCTCCCTGGTCAGTCGGTCTAGCCTACCTCCGTGCGATCCATTAGTGAAGCTGCTAGTCCCTGGCCAGCCAACACTAGCCTATCTCAACGCGATCCAGTAGACAAGGTGCCACTCCCCGGCCAGCCCACCCTAGCACACCTCAACGCGATCCAGTAGACAAACTGCCACTCCACGGCCAGCCAACCCTATCCTACTTCAACGTTATCCAGTAGACAAGCTGCCACTACCTGGCCAGCCGACACTAGCCTACCTCAACAAGATCCAGTAGACAAGCTGCCACTTCCCGGCCAGCCGACCTTATCCTACCTCAACGCGATCCAGTAGACAAGCTGCCGCTCCCCGACCAGACGACCCTAGCCTACCTCAACGCGATCCAGTAGACGAGCTGCCACTCCCCGGCCAGCCGACCCTAGGCTAACTCAACGCGATCCAGTAGACGAGCTGCCACTCCCCGGCCAGCCGAACCTAGCCCACCTAAACGCGATCCAGTAGACGAGCTGACAAGCTGCCACTCCTCGGCTAACAGACCCTATCCCACCTCAACGCGATCCAGTGGACAAGGTGCCACTCCCCGGCCAACCGACCCTAGCCTACCTCATTGCGATCCAATAGACAAGCTGCCGCACCCTGGACAGCCAACCCTAGCCTATTTCAGTGCGATCCAGTAGACAAGCTGCCACTCCCTGGCCAGCCGACCCTAGCCCACCTCAGTGAGATCCAGTAGAGAAGCTGCCGCTCATTGGCCAGCCAACACTAGCCTACCTAAACGCGATTCAGTAGACAAGCTGCCGCACCCTGGCCAGCTGACCCTAGCCTACGTCAGTTCGATCCAGTAGACAAGCAGGCACTCCCCGGCCAGCCGACCCTATCCTACCTCAACGTGATCCATTAGACAAGCTGCCACTCCCCGGAAGCCGACCCTAGCCTACCTCAACTCGATCCAGTAGACGAGCTGGCACTCCCCGGCCAGCCGACCCAATCTTACCTCAACGCGATCAATTAGACAAGCTGCCACTCCCCGACCAGCCGACCCTAGCTTACCTCAACGCGATCCAGTAGACTTGCTGCCACTCCCCAGCCAGCCGACCCAATCCTACCCCAATGCGATCCAGTAGACAAGCTGCCATTCCCCGGCCAGCCCACCCTAGCACACCTCAACGCGATCCAGTAGACAAACTGCCCCTCCACGGCTAGCCGACCCTATCCTACTTCAACGTTATCCAGTAGACAAGCTGCCACTACCCGGCCAGCCGACCCTAGCCTACCTGAACAAGATCCAGTAGACAAGCTGCCACTTCCCGGCCAGCCGACCTTATCCTACCTCAACGCGATCCAGTAGACAAGCTGCCGCTCCCCGACCAGACGACCCTAGCCTACCTCAACGCGATCCAGTAGACGAGCTGCCACTCCCCGGCCAGCCGACCCTAGGCTACCTCAACGCGATCCATTAGACGAGCTGCCACTCCCCGGCCAGCCGAACCTAGCCCACATAAACGCGATCCAGTAGACGAGCTGACAAGCTGCCACTCCCCGGCCAACAGACCCTATCCCACCTCAACGCGATCCAGTAGACAAGGTGCCACTCCCCGGCCTGCCGACCCTAGCCTACCTCAGTGCGATCCAGTAGACAAGCTGCCGCACCCTGGCCAGCCAACCCTAGCCTATCTCAGTGCGATCCAGTAGACAAGCTGCCACTCCCTGGCCAACCGACCCTAGCCCACCTCAGTGAGATCCAGTAGAGAAGCTGCCGCTCCCTGGCCAGACAACCCTAGCCTACTTCAACGCGATTCAGTAGACAAGCTGCCGCACCCTGGCCAGCCAACCCTAGCCTATTTCAGTGCGATCCAGTAGACAAGCTGCCACTCCCTGGCCAGCCGACCCTAGCCAACCTCATTGAGATCCAGTAGAAAAGCTGCCGCTCATTGGCCAGCCAACACTAGCCTACCTCAACGCGATTCAGTAGACAAGCTGCCGTACCCTGGCCAGCTGACCCTAGCCTACGTCAGTTCGATCCAGTAGACAAACAGGCACTCCCCGGCCAGCCGACCCTATCCTACCTCAACGCGATCCATTAGACAAGCTGCCACTCCCCGGCAGCCGACCCTAGCCTACCTCAACTCGATCCAGTAGACGAGCTGGCACTCCCCGGCCAGCCGACCCAATCTTACCTCAACGCGATCAATTAGACAAGCTGCCACTCCCCGACCAGCCGACGCTAGCTTACCTCAACGCGATCCAGTAGACGTGCTGCCACTCCCCAGGCAGCCGACCCAATCCTACCCCAATGCGATCCAGTAGAGAAGCTGCCATTCCCCGGCCAGCCCACCCTAGCACACCTCAACGCGATCGAGTAGACAAACTGCCACTCCACGGCTAGCCGACCCTATCCTACTTCAACGTTATCCAGTAGACAAGCTGCCACTACCCGGCCAGCCGAACCTAGCCTACCTCAACAAGATCCAGTAGACAAGCTGCCACTTCACGGCCAGCCGACCTTATCCTACCTCAACGCGATCCTGTAGACAAGCTGCCGCTCCCCGACCAGACGACCCTAGCCTACCTCAACGCGATCCAGTAGACGAGCTGCCACTCCCCGGCCAGCCGACCCTAGGCTACCTCAACGCGATCCATTAGACGAGCTGCCACTCCCCGGCCAGCCGAACCTAGCCCACCTAAACGCGATCAAGTAGACGAGCTGACAAGCTGCCACTCCCCGGCCAACAGACCCTATCCCACCTCAACGCGATCCAGTAGACAAGGTGCCACTCCCCGTCCTGCCGACACTAGCCTACCTCAGTGCGATCCAGTAGACAAGCTGCCGCACCCTGGCCAGACAACCCTAGCCTATCTCACTGCGATCCAGTAGACAACCTGCCACTCCCTGGTCAACCGACCCTAGCCCACCTCAGTGAGATCCAATAGAGAAGCTGCCGCTCCCTGGCCAGACAACCCTAGCCTACCTCAACGCGATTCAGTAGACAAGCTGCCGCACCCTGGCCAGCTGACCCTAGCCTACGTCAGTTCGATCCAGTAGACAAGCTGCCACTCCCCGGCCAGACGACCCTAGCCCACCTCGACGCGATCCACTAGACAAGCTGCCACTCCCCGGCCAGCCGACCCTAACCTACCTCAGTGCGATCCAGTAGACAAACTGCCGCACCCTGGCCTGCCTACCCTACCTCAACACGATCCAGTGGGCGAGCTGCCACTCCCCGGCCAGCCGACCATAGCCCACCTCAACGCGATCCAGTAGACAAGCTGCCACTCCCCGGCCAGACACACTAGCCCACCTCAACGGGGTCCACTAGACAAGCTGCCACACCCCGGCCAGCCGACCCTAACCTACCTCAGTGCGATCCAATAGACAAGCTGCTTTTCCCTGGCCAGCCGACCCTAGCCTACCTCAGTGCGATCTAGTAGAGAAGATGCCGCTCCCTGGCCAGCCGACCCTAGCCTACATCAGTGCGATCCAGTAGTGAAGCTGCTGCTCCCTGGCCAGCCAACACTAGCCTACCTCAAAGCGATCCAGTAGACAAGCTGCCACTCCCCGGCCAGCCGACCCTAGGCTACCTCAACGCAATCCAGTAGACGAGCTGCCACTCCTCGGCCAGCCGACCCTAGCCTACCTCAACGCGATCCAGTACACGAGCTGACAAGCTGCCACTCCCCGGCCAACAGACCATAGCTCACCTCAACGAGATCTAGTAGACAAGGTGCCACTCCCCGGACAGCCGACCCTAGCCTACCTCAGTGCGATCCAGTATAAAAGATGCCGCACCCTGGCCAGCCAACCCTAGCCTATCTCAGTGCGATCCAGTAGACAAGCTGCCACTCCCTGGCCAACCGACCCTATCCTACCTAAACGCGATCCAGTGCACAATCTGCCACTCTCCGGCCAGCCGACACTACCACCTCAACGCGATCAAGTAGACAAGCTGCCGCTCCCCGGCCAGACGACCCTAGCCCACCTCAACGGGATCCACTAGACAAGCTGCCACTCCCCGGCCAGCTGACCATAACCTACCTCAGTGCGATCCAGTAGACAAACTGCCGCACCCTGGCCAGCCAACCCTAGCCTACCTCAGTGCGATCCAGTAGACAAGCTGCCACTCCCCGGCCAGCCGACACTAGCCCACGTCAATGCGATCCAATAGACAAGCTGCCTTTCCCTGGGCAGCCGACCCTAGCCTACCTCAGGGCGATCCAGTAGAGAAGATGCCGCTCCCTGGTCAGCCGGTCCTAGCCTACCTCCTTGCGATCCAGTAGTGAAGCTGCTCGTCCCTGGCCAGCAAACACTAGCCAATCTCAACGCGATCCAGTAGACAAGCTGCCACTCCCCGGCCAGCCCACCCTAGCACACCTCAACGCGATCCAGTAGACAAACTGCCACTCCACGGCCAGCCAACCCTATCGTACTTCAACGTTATCCAGTAGACAAGCTGCCACTACCCGGCCAGCCGACCCTAGCCTACCTCAACAAGATCCAGTAGAAAAGCTGCCACTTCCCGGCCAGCCGACCTTATCCTACCTCAACGCGATCCAGTAGAAAAGCTGCCGCTCCCCGACCAGACGACCCTAGCCTACCTCAACGCGATCCAGTAAACGAGCTGCCACTCCCCGGCCAGCCGACCCTAGGCTAACTCAACGCGATCCAGTAGACGAGCTGCCACTCCCCGGCCAGCCGAACCTAGCCCACTTAAACGCGATCCAGTAGACGAGCTTACAAGCTGCCACTCCCCGGCTAACAGACCCTATCCCACCTCAACGCGATCCAGTGGACAAGGTGCCACTCCCCGCCAACCGACCCTAGCCTACCTCAGTGCGATCCAGTAGACAAGCTGCCGCACCCTGGGCAGCCAATCCTAGCCTATCTCAGTGCGATCCAGTAGACAAGCTGCCACTCCCTGGCCAACCGACCCTAGCGCACCTCAGTGAGATCCAGTAGAGAAGCTGCCGCTCATTGGCCAGCCAACACTAGCCTACCTCAACGCGATTCAGTAGACAAGCTGCCGCACCCTGGCCAGCTGACCCTAGCCTACGTCAGTTCGATCCAGTAGACAAGCAGGCACTCCCCGGCCAGCCGACCCTATCCTACCTCAACGCGATCCATTAGACAAGCTGCCACTCCCCGGCAGCCGACCCTAGCCTACCTCAACTCGATCCAGTAGACGAGCTGGCACTCCCCGGCCAGCCGACCCAATCTTACCTCAACGCGATCAATTAGACAAGCTGCCACTCCCCGACCAGCCGACCCTAGCTTACCTCAACGCGATCCAGTAGACGAGCTGCCACTCCCCGGCCAGCCGACCCAATCCTACCCCAATGCGATCCAGTAGACAAGCTGCCACTCCCCGGCCAGCCCACCCTAGCACACCTCAACGCGATCAAGTAGACAAACTGCCACTCCACGGCTAGGCGACCCTATCCTACTTCAACGTTATCCAGTAGTCAAGCTGCCACTACCCGGCCAGCCGACCCTAGCCTACCTCAACAAGATCCAGTAGAGAAGCTGCCACTTCCCGGCCAGCCGACCTTATCCTACCTCAACGCGATCCAGTAGACAAGCTGCCGCTCCCCGGCCAGCCGACCCTAGGCTACCTCAACGCGATCCATTAGACGAGTTGCCACTCCCCGGCCAGCCGAAACTAGCCCACCTAAACGCGATTCAGTAAGCTGCCACTACCCGGCAGCCGACCATCAGCCTTCCTCAACACATTCCAGGTAGGACATGCTGCCCTTCCCGGCCAGCATACCTTAATCCTACCTCAACGCGATCCAGTAGAGCAAGCTGCCGTCTCCCGACCAGACGACTATTTACCTCAACGGGGTCCAGTAGCGAGCTGCCACTCCCGCAAGGCCGGACCCTATACTACCTCAACGCGATCCATTAGGGACAGATGCCACTCCCCGGCAGCCGACCCCTAGCCTACCTCAACTCTATCCAAAGTAGACGAGCTGGCACTCCCGGCCAGCCGACCCTTCTTACCTCAACGCGATCAATTAGACAAGCTGCCACTCCCCGACCAGCGACCCAAATCCTACCCCAATGCGATCCAGTAGACAAGCTGCCACTCCCGGCCAGCCCACCCTAGCACCCCCTCAACGCGAATCCAGTAAGACGAGCTGCCACTCCCCGGCCAGCCCGAACCTAGGCCTACCTCAACGCGATCCAATAGACGAGCTGCCACTCCCCGGCCAGCCGACACTAGCCACCTATAAACGCGATCCAGTAGACGAGCTGACAAGCTGCCACTCCCCGGCCAACAGACCCTATCCCACCTCAACGCGATCCAGTAGACAAGGTGCCACTACCCGGCCAGCCGACCCTAGCCTACCTCAGTGCGATCCAGTAGACAAGCTGCCGCACCCTGGCCAGCCAACCCTAGCCTATCTCAGTGCGATCCAGTAGACAAGCTGCCACTCCCTGGCCAGCCGACCCTAGCCCACCTCAGTGAGATCCAGTAGAGAAGCTGTCGCTCCCTGGCCAGCTGACCCTAGTCCACGTCAGTTCGATCCAGTAGACAAGCTGGCACTCCCCGGACAGCCGACCCTATCCTACTTCAACGCGATCCATTAGACAAGCTGCCACTCCCCGGCAGCCGACCCTAGCCTACCTCAACTCGATCCAGTAGACGAGCTGGCACTCCCCGGCCAGCCGACCCTATCTTACCTTAACGCGATCAATTAGACAAGCTGCCACTCCCCGGCAGCCGACCCTAGCCTACCTCAACTCGATCCAGTAGACGAGCTGGCACTCTCCGGCCAGAAGACCCTATCTTACCTCAACGCGATCAATTAGACAAGCTGCCACTCCCCGACCAGCCGACCCTAGCTTAAATCAACGCGATCCAGTAGACGAGCTGCCACTCCCCGGCCAGCCGACCCAATCCTACCCGAATGCGATCCAGTAGACAAGCTGCCACTCCCCGGGCAACCGACCCTAGCCTACCTCAACGCGATCCAGTAGAGAAGCTGCCAGTCCCCGGCCAGCCGACACTATCCTACCTCAACGCGATCGAGTAGACAAGGTGCCGCTACCTGGCCAGCCGACCCTATCCTACCTCAACGCGGTCCAGTAGAAATGCTGCCGCTCCCTGGCCAACCGACCCTAGCCTACCTCAACGGGATCCAGTGGACGAGCTGCCACTCCCCGGCCAGCCGACCCTATCCTACCTCAACGCGATCAAGTAGACAATCTGCCGCTACCTGGCCAACCGACCCTATCCTACCTCAACGCGAACCAGTAGGCAAGCAGCAGCTCCCCGGGCAGCCGACCCTAGCCTACCTCAACGGGATGCAGTGGACGAGCTGCCACTCCCCGGCCTGCCGACCCTAGCTTACCTCAACGCGATCCAATGGACGAGCTGCCGCTCCCCGGCCAGCAGACCCTAGCCTACCTCAACGCGATCCAGTAGACAATCTGCCACTCCCTGGCCAACTGACACTAGCCTACCTCACCGTGATCCAGTATACGAGCTGCCACTACCCTGCCAGACGACCCTAGCCTACCTTAACGCGATCCAGTAGACGAGCCACCGCTCCCCGGCCAGCCGACCCTAGCCTACCTCAACGCGATCCAGTAGACAAGGTGTCACTCCCCGGCCAGCCGACCCTATCCTACGTCAACGCGATCCAGACGACAAGCTGCCACTTCCCGGCCAGCCAACCCTATCCTACCTCAACGCGATCCAGACGACAAGCTGCCACTCCCCGGCCAGCCGACCCTATCCTACCTCAACGCGGTCCAGTAGAAATGCCGCCGCTCCCTGGCAAACCGACCCTAGCCTACCTCAACGGGATCCAGTGGACGAGCTGCCACTCCCCGGCCAGCCGACCCTATCCTACCTCAACGCGATCCAGTAGACAATCTGCCGCTCCCTGGCCAACCGACCCTATCCTACCTCAACGCGAACCAGTAGGCAAGCAGCAGCTCCCCGAGCAGCCGACCCTAGCCTACCTCAACGGGATGCAGTGGACGAGCTGCCACTCCCCGGCCTGCCGACCCTAGCTTACCTCAACGCGATCCAGTAGACGAGCTGCCACTCCCCGGTCAACCGACCCAATCCTACCCCAACGCGATCCAGTAGACAAGCTGCCACTCCCCGGCTAGCCGACACTAGCCTACCTTAACCCGATCCAGTACACAAGCTACCACTCCTCGACCAGCCGACACTATCCTACCTCAACGCGATCGAGTAGACAAGGTGCCGCTCCCTGGCCAGCCGACCCTAGCTTACCTCAACGCGATCCAATGGACGAGCTGCCACTCCCCGGCCAGCCGACCCTAGCCTACCTCAACGCGATCCAGTAGACATCCTGCCAATCCCCGGCCAGCCGACACTACCCTACCTCAACGCAATCCAGTAGACAAGCTGCCACTTCCCTGCCAGACGACCGTAGCCTACCTCAACGCGATCTAGTACACAACCTGCCACTCCCCGGCCAGCCTACCCTATCATACCTTAATGCGGTCCAGTGGACAAGCTACCACTCCCCGGCCAGCCGACCCTAGCCCACCTCAACGCGTTCTACAAGACGAGCTGCCACTCCCCGGCCAACCAACCCTATCCTACCTCAACGCGATCCAGTAGACAAGCTGCCAATCCCCGGAAGCCGACCCTATTCCACCTCAACGCGATCCAGTAGACATGCTGCCACTCACCGGTCAGCCGACCCTAGCCTACCTCAACGTGATCCTGTAGACAATCTGCCACTCCATGGCCAGCCGACCCTAGCCTACCTCAGTGCGATCCAGTAGACAAGCTGCCGCTCCCTGGCCAGCCGACCCTATTCTACCTCAGTGCGATCCAGTAGATAAGCTGCCACTCCCTAGCCAGCCGACCCTAGCCTACCTTGACGCGATTAAATAGAGAAACTGTCGCTCACCGGCCAGCCGACCCTAGCCTACCTCAACGCGATCCAGTAGACGAGCTGCCACTTCCGGCCAGACGACCCTATCCTTCCTCAACAAGATCCAGTAGACAAGCTGCCACTCCCCGACCAGAGGACCCTAGCCTACCTCAACGCGATTCAGTAGACGAGCTACCTCTCCCCGTGCAGCCGACAGTAGCCTACCTCAACGCGATCCAGTAGACAAGCTGCCACCACCGGCCAGCCGACCCTATCCTACCTAAACGCGATCCAGTAGACAAGCTGCCACTCCCAGGGCAGCTGACCCTAGCCTACCTCAACGCGATCCAGTAGACAAGCTGCCACTCCACGGCTATCCGACCATAGTATACCACAACGCGATCCAGTAGACAAGCTGCCACTCCCCGACCAGCCGACCCTATCCTACCTCAATGCGATCCAGTAGACAAGCTGCCACTCCCTGGCCACCCGACCCTAGCCTACCTAAACGCGATCCAGTGGACGAGCTGCCACTCCCCGGCCAGCCGAAACTAGCCTACTTAAACGCGATCCAGTTGACGAGCTGCCATTCCCCGGCCAGCCGATCCTATTCTACCTCATCGCGATCCAGTAGACGAGCTGCAACTTCCCGGACAGCCAACACTAGCCTACCTCAACGCGATCCATCAGACGAGCCGCCACTCCCCGGCCAGCTGACCCTAGCCTACCTCAACGTGATTCAGCAGACGAGCTGCCACTCCCCGGCCAGCCGACACTAGCCTACCTCAACTCGATCCAATAGAGAAGTTGCCACTCCCCGGCCAGCCGACAATAGAGAAGTTACCACTCCCCGGCCAGCCGACCCTATCATACCACAACGCGATCCAGTAGACAAGCTGCCACTTCCCGGCCAGCCGACCGTAGCCTACCTCAACGCGATTCAGTAGACGAGCTGCCACTCCCCGGCCAGCCGACCCCATCCTGCCTCAATGCGATCCAGTAGACAAGCTGCCACTCCCCGGGCAACCGACTCTAGCGTACCTCAACGCGATCCAGTAGAGAAGCTTCCAGTCCCCGGCCAGCCGACCCTATACTATCTCAACGCGATCGAGTAAACAAGGTGTCGCTCCCTGGCCAGCCGACCCTAGCTTACCTCAACGCGATCCAGTGGACGAGCTGCCACTCCGCGGCCAGCCGACCCTATCCTACCTCAACGCGATCCAGTAGACGAGCTGCCACTCCCTGGCCAGCCGACCCTAGCCTATCTTACCGCGATCCAGTATACGAGCTGCCACTTCCCTGCCAGACGACCTTAGCCTACCTCAACGCGATCCAGTAGACGAGCTGCCGGTCCTGGGCAGCCGACCCTAGCCTACCTCAACGCGATCCAGTGGACGAGCTGCCACTCCCCGGCCAGCCGACCCTAGGATACCTCAACGCGATTCATTAGACGAGCTGCCACTCCCCGGCCAGCGGAACCTAGCCCACCTAAACGCGATCCAGTAGACGAGCTGACAAGCTGCCACTCCCCGGCCGACAGACCCTATCCCACCTCAACGCGATCCAGTAGACAAGGTGCCACTCCCCGGCCAACCGACCCTAGCCTACCTCAGTGTGATCCAGTAGACAAGCTGCCGCACCCTGGCCAGCCAACCCTAGCCTATCTCAGTGCGATCCAGTAGACAAGCTGCCACTCCCTGGCCAGCCGACCCAAGCCCACCTCAGTGAGATCCAGTAGAGAAGCTGCCGCTCCCTGGCCAGCCAACCCGAGCCTACCTCAACGCGATTCAGTAGACAAGCTGCCGCACCCTGGCCAGCTGACCCTAGCCTACGTCAGTTCGATCCAGTAGACAAGCTGCCACTCCCCGGCCAGACGACTATAGCCCACCTCAAGCGATCCACTAGACAAGCTGCCACTCCCCGGCCAGCCGACCCTAACCTACCTCAGTGCGATCCAGTAGACAAACTACCGCACCCTGGCCAGCCTACCCTACCCTACCTCAACGAGATCCAGAGGACGAGCTGCCACTCCCCGGCCAGCCGACCATAGCCCACCTCAACGCGATCCAGTAGACAAGCTGCCACTCCCCGGCCAGACGACCCTAGCCCACCTAAACGGGATCCAATAGACAAGCTGCCACTCCCCGGCCTGCCGACCCTAACCTACCTCAATGCGATCCAGTAGACAAGCTGCCACTCCCCGATCAGCCGACCCTAGCCTACCTCAACGCGGTCCATTAGACAAGCTGCCACTCCCCGGCCAGCCGACCCTACCTACCTCAACGCGATCAAGTAGACAAGCTGCCACTCCACGGCCAGCCGACCCTAACCTACCTCAACGTGATCCAGTTGACAACCTGCCGCTCCCCGGCCCTCCGACCCTATCCCACCTCAACGTGATCCAGTAGACAAGCTGCCACTGCCCGGCCAGCCGACCCTATCCTACCTCAACGCGATTCAGTAGACAATCTGCCACTCCCCGGCCAGCCGACCCAATCCTACCTCAAACCGATCCAGAAGAGAAGCTGCCACTCCCCAACCAGCCGACCCTATCCTACCTCAATGCGATCCTGTAGACAAGCTGCCACTCCCCGACCAGCCGACCTTAGCCTACCTGAATGCGATCCAGAAGAGAAGCTTCCGCTCCCCAGCCAGCTGTCCCTATCCTTCCTCAGTGCGATCCAGTAGACAAGCTGCCTCTTCCTGGGCAGCCGAACCTAGCCCACCTCAGTGCGATCCAGTAGAGAAGCTGCCACTCCCTGGCCAGCCGACCCTAGCCTACCTCAGTGCGATCCAGTAGAGAAGCTGCCGCTCCCTGGCCAGCCGACCCTAGCCTACCTCAGTGCGATCCAGTAGAGAAGCTGCCGCTCCCTGGCCTACCGACCCTGGCCTACCTCAGTGCGATCCAGTAGAGAAGCTGCCGCACCCTGGGCAGCCGACCCTATCCTACGTCAGTGCGATCCAGCAGAGAAGCTGCCGCTCCCTGTCCACTTGACCCCTTCCTACCTCAGTGCGATCATGGAGACATGCTGCCGCTCCCTGGGCAGCCGACCTGAGCCTACCTCAGTGCGATCCAGTAGAGAAGCTGCCGCTCCCTGGCCAGCCGACCCTATCCTACCTCAACGCGATCCATTAGACAACCTGCCAATCCCCGGCCAGCCGACCCTATCCTACCTCAACGCGATCAAGTAGACAAGCTGCCACTCCCCGGCCAGCCGACCCTATCCTACCTCAACGCGATCTAGTACACAACCTGCCACTCCCAGGCCAGCCGACCCTATCATACCGTAATGCGGTCCAGTGGACAAGCTACCACTCCCCGGCCAGCCGACCCTAGCCCACCTCAGTGCGATCCAGTAGAGAAGCTGCCACTCCCCGGCCAGCCAACCCTATCCTACCTCAACGCGATCCAGTAGACAAGCTGCCAATCCCCGGAAGCCGACCCTATCCCACCTCAACGCGATCCAGTAGACATGCTGCCACTCACCGGTCAGCCGACCCTAGCCTACCTCAACGTGATCCTGTAGACAATCTGCCACTCCATGGCCAGCCGACCCTAGCCTACCTCAGTGCGATCCAGTAGACAAGCTGCCGCTCCCTGGCCAGCCGACCCTATTCTACCTCAGTGCGATCCAGTAGATAAGCTGCCACTCCCTAGCCAGCCGACCCTAGCCTACCTTGACGCGATTAAATAGAGAAACTGTCGCTCACTTGCCAGCCGACCCTAGCCTACCTCAACGCGATCCAGTAGACGAGCTGCCACTTCCGGCCAGACGACCCTATCCTTCCTCAACAAGATCCAGTAGACAAGCTGCCACTCCCCGACCAGACGACCCTAGCCTACCTCAACGCGATTCAGTAGACGAGCTACCGCTCCCCGTGCAGCCGACAGTAGCCTACCTCAACGCGATCCAGTAGACAAGCTGCCACTCACCGGCCAGCCGACCCTATCCTACCTAAATGCGATCCAGTAGACAAGCTGCCACTCCCAGGGCAGCTGACCCTAGCCTACCTCAACGCGATCCAGTAGACAAGCTGCCACTCCACGGCTAGCCGACCATATTATACCACAACGCGATCCAGTAGACAAGCTGCCACTCCCCGACCAGCCGACCCTATCGTACCTCAATGCGATCCAGTAGACAAGCTGCCACTCCCTGGCCACCCGACCCTAGCCTACCTAAACGCGATCCAGTGGACGAGCTGCCAGTCCCCGGCCAGCCGAAACTAGCCTACCTCAACGCGATGCAGTAGACGAGCTGCCGGTCCTGGGCAGCCGACCCTAGCCTACCTCAACGCGATCCAGTGGACGAATTGCCACTCCCAGGCCAGCCGACCCTAGGCTACCTCAACGCGATTCATTAGACGAGCTGCCACTCCCCGGCCAGCCGAACCTAGCCCACCTAAACGCGATCCAGTAGACGAGCTGACAAGCTGCCACTCCCCAGCCGACAGACACTATCCCACCTCAACGCGATCCAGTAGAGAAGCTGCCGCTCCCTGGCCTACCGACCCTAGCCTACTTCAGTGCGATCAAGTAGACAAGCTGCCGCACCCTGGGCAGCCGACCCTATCCTACGTCAGTGCGATCCAGCAGAGAAGCTGCCGCTCCCTGTCCAGTTGACCCCTTCCTACCTCAGTGCGATCATGTAGACATGCTGCCGCTCCCTGGGCAGCCGACCTGAGCCTACCTCAGTGCGATCCAGTAGAGAAGCTGCCGCTCCCTGGCCAGCCGACCCTATCCTACCTCAACGCGATCGATTAGACATCCTGCCAATCCCCGGCCAGCCGACCCTATCCTACCTCAACGCGATCAAGTAGACAAGCTGCCACTCCCCGGCCAGCCGACCCTATCCTACCTCAACGCGATCTAGTAGACAACCTGCCACTCCCCGGCCAGCCGACCCTATCATACCTTAATGCGGTCCAGTGGACGAGCTACCACTCCCCGGCCAGCCGACCCTAGCCCACCTCAACGCGTTCTAGAAGACGAGCTGCCACTCCCCGGCCAGCCAACCCTATCCTACCTCAACGCGATCCAGTAGACAAGCTGCCAATCCCCGGAAGCCGACCCTATCCCACCTCAACGCGATCCAGTAGACATGCTGCCACTCACCGGTCAGCCGACCCTAGCCTACCTCAACGTGATCCTGTAGACAATCTGCCACTCCATGGCCAGCCGACCCTAGCCTACCTCAGTGCGATCCAGTAGACAAGCTGCCGCTCCCTGGCCAGCCGACCCTATTCTACCTCAGTGCTATCCAGTAGATAAGCTGCCACTCCCTAGCCAGCCGACCCTGGCCTACCTTGAGGCGATTAAATAGAGAAACTGTCGCTCACCGACTAGACGACCCTAGCCTACCTCAACGCGATCCAGTAGACGAGCTGCCACTTCCGGCCAGACGACCCTATCCTTCCTCAACAAGATCCAGTAGACAAGCTGCCACTCCCCGACCAGAGGACCCTAGCCTACCTCAACGCGATTCAGTAGACGAGCTACCGCTCCCCGTGCAGCCGACAGTAGCCTACCTCAACGCGATCCAGTAGACAAGCTGCCACTCACCGGCCAGCCGACCCTATCCTACCTAAACGCGATCCAGTAGACAAGCTGCCACTCCCAGGGCAGCTGACCCTAGCCTACCTCAACGCGATCCAGTAGACAAGCTGCCACTCCACGGCTATCCGACCATAGTATACCACAACGCGATCCAGTAGACAAGCTGCCACTCCCCGACCAGCCGACCCTATCCTACCTCAATGCGATCCAGTAGACAAGCTGCCACTCCCTGGCCACCCGACCCTAGCCTACCTAAACGCGATCCAGTGGACGAGCTGCCACTCCCCGGCCAGCCGAAACTAGCCTACCTAAACGCGATCCAGTTGACGAGCTTTCACTCCCCGGCCAGCCGATCCTATTCTACCTCATCGCGATCCAGTAGACGAGCTGCAACTTCCCGGACAGCCAACACTAGCCTACCTCAACGCGATCCATCAGACGAGCCGCCGCTCCCCGGCCAGCTGACCCTAGCCTACCTCAACGTGATTCAGCAGACGAGCTGCCACTCCCCGGCCAGCCGACACTAGCCTACCTCAACGCGATCCAATAGAGAAGTTGCCACTCCCCGGCCAGCCGACAATAGAGAAGTTGCCACTCCCCGGCCAGCCGACCCTATCATACCACAACGCGATCCAGTAGACAAGCTGCCACTCCCCGGCCAGCCGACCGTAGCCTACCTCAACGCGATTCAGTAGACGAGCTGCCACTCCCCGGCCAGCCGACCCCATCCTGCCTCAATGCGATCCAGTAGACAAGCTGCCACTCCCCGGGCAACCGACCCTAGCGTACCTCAACGCGATCCAGTAGAGAAGCTGCCAGTCCCCGGCCAGCCGACCCTATACTATCTCAACGCGATCGAGTAAACAAGGTGTCGCTCCCTGGCCAGCCGACCCTAGCTTACCTCAACGCGATCCAGTGACCGAGCTGCCACTCCGCGGCCAGCCGACCCTATCCTACCTCAACGCGATCCAGTAGACGAGCTGCCACTCCCTGGCCAGCCGACCCTAGCCTATCTTACCGCGATCCAGTATACGAGCTGCCACTTCCCTGCCAGACGACCTTAGCCTACCTCAACGCGATCCAGTAGACGAGCTGCCGGTCCTGGGCAGCCGACCCTAGCCTACCTCAACGCGATCCAGTGGACGAGCTGCCATTCCCCGACCAGCCGACCCTAGGCTACCTCAACGCGATTCATTAGACGAGCTGCCACTCCCCGGCCAGCGGAACCTAGCCCACCTAAACGCGATCCAGTAGACGAGCTGACAAGCTGGCACTCCCCGGCCGACAGACCCTATCCCACCTCAACGCGATCCAGTAGACAAGGTGCCACTCCCCGGCCAACCGACCTGAGCCTACCACAGTGTGATCCAGTAGACAAGCTGCCGCACCCTGGCCAGCCAACACTAGCCTATCTCAGTGCGATCCAGTAGACAAGCTGCCACTCCCTGGCCAGCCGACCCTAGCCCACCTCAGTGAGATCCAGTGGAGAAGCTGCCGCTCCCTGGCCAGCCAACCCGAGCCTACCTCAACGCGATTATGTAGACAAGCTGCCGCACCCTGGCCAGCTGACCCTAGCCTACGTCAGTTCGATCCAGTAGACAAGCTGCCACTCCCCGGCCAGACGACCATAGCCCACCTCAAGCGATCCACTAGACAAGCTGCCACTCCCCGGCCAGCCGACCCTAACCTACCTCAGTGCGATCCAGTAGACAAACTACCGCACCCTGGCCAGCCTACCCTACCCTACCTCAACGAGATCCAGAGGACGAGCTGCCACTCCCCGGCCAGCCGACCATAGCCCACCTCAACGCGATCCAGTAGACAAGCTGCCACTCCCCGGCCAGACGACCCTAGCCCACCTAAACGGGATCCAATAGACAAGCTGCCACTCCCCGGCCTGCCGACCCTAACCTACCTCAGTGCGATCCAGTAGACAAGCTGCCGCACCCTGGCAAGCCAACCCTAGCCTACCTCATTGCGATCCAGTAGACAAGCTGCAACTACCCGGCCAGCCGACCCTAGCCCACGTCAGTGCGATCCAATAGACAAGCTGCCTTTCCCTGGCCAGCCGACCCTAGCCTACCTCAGTGCGATCTAGTAGAGAAGATGCCGCTCCCTGGCCAGCCGACCCTAGCCTACATCAGTGCGATCCAGTAGTGAAGCTGCTGCTCCCTGGCCAGCCAACACTAGCCTATCTCAAAGCAATCTAGTAGACAAGCTTCCATTCCCCGGCCAGCCGACCCTAGGCTACCTCAACGCAATCCAGTAGACGAGCTGCCACTACTCGGCCAGCCGACCCTAGCCTACCTCAACGCGATCCAGTAGACGAGCTGACAAGCTGCCACTCCCCGGCCAACAGACCCTATCCCACCTCAACGCGATCTAGTAGACAAGGTGCCACTCCCCGGCCAGACGACCATAGCCTACCTCAGTGCGATCCAGTACACAAGCTGCCGCACCCTGGCCAACCAACCCTAGCCTATCTCAGTGGGATCCAGTAGACAAGCTGCCACTCCCTGGCCAACCGACCCTATCCTACCTAAAAGCGATCCAGTGCACGAGCTGCCACTCCCCGGCCAGCCGACACTACCACCTCAACGCGATCAAGTAGACAAGCTGCCGCTCCCCGGCCAGACGACCCCAGCCCACCTCAACGGGATCCACTAGACAAGCTGCCACTCCCCGGCCAGCCGACCCTAACCTACCTCAGTGCGATCCAGTAGACAAACTGCCGCACCCTGGCCAGCCAACCCTAGCCTACCTCAGTGCGATCCAGTAGACAAGCTGCCACTCCCCGGCCAGCCGACACTAGCCCACGTCAATGCGATCCAATAGACAAGCTGCCTTTCCCTGGCCAGCCGACCCTAGCCTACTTCAGTGCGATCCAGTAGAGAAGATGCCGCTCCCTGGTCAGCCGGTCCTAGCCTACCTCCGTGCGATCCAGTAGTGAAGCTGCTAGTCCCTGGCCAGCCATCACTAGCCTATCTCAACGCGATCCAGTAGACAAGCTGCCACTCCCCGGCCAGCCCACCCTAGCACACCTCAACACGATCCAGTAGACAAACTGCCACTCCACGGCCAGCAAACCCTATCCTACTTCAACGTTATCCAGTAGACAAGCTGCCACTACCCGGCCAGCCGACACTAGCTACCTCAACAAGATCCAGTAGACAAGCTGCTACTTCCCGGCCAGCCGACCTTATCCTATCTCATCGCGATCCAGTAGACAAGCTGCCACTCCCCGACCAGACGACCCTAGCCTACCTCAACGCGATCCAGTAGACGAGCTGCCACTCCCCGGCCAGCCGACCCTAAGCTAACTCAACGCGATCCAGTAGACGAGCTGCCACTCCCTGGCCAGCCGAACCAAGCTCACCTAAACGCGATCCAGTAGACGAGCTGACAAGCTGCCACTCCTCGGCTAACAGACCCTATCCCACCTCAACGCGATCCAGTGGACAAGGTGCCACTCCCCGGCCAACCGACCCTAGCCCACCTCAGTGAGATCCAGTAGAGAAGCTGCCGCTCATTGGCCAGCCAACACTAGCCTACCTCAACGCGAGTCAGTAGACAAGCTGCCGCACCCTGGCTAGCTGACCCTAGCCTACGTCAGTTCGATCCAGTAGACAAGCAGGCACTCCCCGGCCAGCCGACCCTATCCTACCTCAACGCGATCCATTAGACAAGCTGCCACTCCCCGGCAGCCGACCCTAGACTACCTCAACTCGATCCAGTAGACGAGCTGGCACTCCCCGGCCAGCCGACCCAATCTTACCTCAACGCGATTAATTAGACAAGCTGCCACTCCTCGACCAGCCGACCCTAGCTTACCTCAACGCGATCCAGTAGACGTGCTGCCACTCCCCGGCCAGCCGACCCAATCCTACCCCAATGCGATCCAGTAGACAAGGTGCCACTCCAAGGCCAGCCCACCCTAGGACACCTCAACGCGATCCAGTAGACAAACTGCCACTCCACGGCTAGCCGACCCTATCCTACTTCAACGTTATCCAGTAGACAAGCTGCCACTACCCGGCCAGCCGACCCTAGCCTACCTCAACAAGATCCAGTAGACAAGCTGCCACTTCCCGGCCAGCCGACCTTATCCTACCTCAACGCGATCCAATAGACAAGCTGCCGCTCCCCGACCAGACGACCCTAGCCTACCTCAACGCGATCCAGTAGACGAGCTGCCACTCCCCGGCCAGCCGACCCTAGGCTACCTCAACGCGATCCATTAGACGAGCTGCCACTCCCCGGCCAGCCGAACCTAGCCCACCTAAACGCGATCCAGTAGACGAGCTTACAAGCTGCCACTCCCCGGCCAACAGACCCTATCCCACCTCAACGCGATCCAGTAGACAAGGTGCCATCCCCGGCCAGCCGACCCGAGCATACCTCAGTGCGATCCAGTAGACAAGCTGCCGCACCCTGGCCAGCCAACCCTAGCCTATCTCAGTGCGATCCCGTAGACAAGCTGCCACTCCCTGGCCAGCCGACCCTAGCCCACTTCAGTGAGATCCAGTAGAGAAGCTGCCGCTCCCTGGCCAGACAAGCTGCCGCTCCCCGGCAGCCGACCCTAGACTAGCTCAACTCGATCCAGTAGACGAGCTGGCACTCCCCGGCCAGCCGACCCAATCTTACCTCAACGCGATCAATTAGACAAGCTGCCACTCCCCGACCAGCCGACCCTAGCTTACCTCAACGCGATCCAGTAGACGTGCTGCCACTCCCCGGCCAGCCGACCCAATCCTACCCCAATGCGATCCAGTAGACAAGGTGCCACTCCAAGGCCAGCCTACCCTAGCACACCTCAACGCGATCCAGTAGACAAACTGGCACTCCACGGCTAGCCGACCCTATCCTACTTCAACGTTATCCAGTAGACAAGCTGCCACTACCCGGCCAGCCGACCCTAGCCTACCTCAACAAGATCCAGTAGACAAGCTGCCACTTCTCGGCCAGCCGACCTTATCCTACCTCAACGCGATCCAGTAGACAAGCTGCCGCTCCCCGACCAGACGACCCTAGCCTACCTCAACGCGATCCAGTAGACGAGCTGCCACTCCCCGGCCAGCCGACCCTAGGCTACCTCAACGCGATCCATTAGACGAGCTGCCACTCCCCGGCCAGCCGAACCTAGCCCACCTAAACGCGATCCAGTAGACGAGCTTACAAGCTGCCACTCCCCGGCCAACAGACCCTATCCCACCTCAACGCGATCCAGTAGACAAGGTGCCATCCCCGGCCAGCGAACCGAGCATACCTCAGTGCGATCCAGTAGACAAGCTGCCGCACCCTGGCCAGCCAACCCTAGCCTATCTCAGTGCGATCCAGTAGACAAGCTGCCACTCCCTCGCCAGCCGACCCTAGCCCACCTCAGTGAGATCCAGTAGAGAAGCTGCCGCTCCCTGGCCAGACAACCCTAGCCTACCTCAAAGCGATTCAGTAGACAAGCTGCCGCATCCTGGCCAGCTGACCCTAGCCTACGTCAGTTCGATCTAGTAGACAAGCTGCCACTCCCCGGCCAGACGACCCTAGCCCACCTGAACGCGATCCACTAGACAAGCTGCCACTCCCCGGCCAGCCGACCCTAACCTACCTCAGTGCGATCCAGTAGACAAACTGCCGCACCCTGGCAAGCCTACCCTACCCTAACTCAACACGATCCAGTGGACGAGCTGCCACTCCCCGGCCAGCCGACTATAGCCCACCTCAACACGATCCAGTAGACAAGCTGCCACTCCCCGGCCAGATGACCCTAGCCCACCTCAACGGGGTCCACTAGACAAGCTGCCACTCCCCGGCCAGCCGACCCTAACCTACCTCAGTGCGATCCAGTAGACAAGCTGCCGCACCCTGGCAAGCCAACCCTAGTCTACCTCAGTGCGATCCAGTAGACAAGCTGCCACTCAAGGCCAGCCGATCGTAGCCCACGTCAGTGCGATCCAATAGAAAAGCTGGCTTTCCCTGGCCAGCCGACCCTAGCCTACCTCAGTGCGATCTAGTAGAGAAGATGCCGCTCCCTGGCCAGCCGACCCTAGCCTACATCAGTGCGATCCAGTAGTGAAGCTGCCACTCCCTGGCCAGCCAACACTACCCTACCTCAAAGCGATCCAGTAGACAAGCTGCCACTACCCGGACAGCCGACCCTAGGCTACCTCAACGCAATCCAGTAGACGAGTTGCCACTCCTCGGCCAGCCGACCTTAGCCTACCTCAACGCAATCCAGTAGACAAGCTGACAAGCTGCCACTCGCCGGCCAACAGACCCTATCCCACCTCAACGCGATGTAGTAGACAAGGTGCCACTCCCCGGCCAGCCGACCCTAGCCTACCTCAGTGCGATCCAGTAGACAAACTGCCGCACCCTGGCCAGCCAACCCTAGCCTATCTCAGTGCGATCCAGTAGACAAGCTGCCACTCCCTGGCCAACCGACCCTATCCTACGTAAACGCGATCCAGTGCACGAGCTGCCACTCCCCGGCCAGCCGACACTACCATCTCAACGCGATCAAGTAGACAAGCTGCCGCTCCCCGGCTAGACGACCCTAGCCCACCTCAACGGGATCCACTAGACAAGCTGCCACTCCCCGGCCAGCTGACCCTAACCTACCTCAGTGCGATCCAGTAGACAAACTGCCGCACCCTGGCCAGCCAACCCTAGCCTACCTCAGTGCGATCCAGTAGACAAGCTGCTATTCCCCGGCCAGCCGACCCTAGCCCACGTCAATGCGATCGAATAGACAAGCTGCCTTTCCCTGGCCAGCCGACCCTAGCCTACCTCAGTGCGATCCAGTAGAGAAGATGCCGCTCCCTGGTCAGCCGGTCCTAGCCTACCTCCGTGCGATCCAGTAGTGAAGCTGCTAGTCCCTGGCCAGCCAACACTAGCCTATCTCAACGCGATCCAGTAGACAAGCTGCCAGTCCCCGGCCAGCCCACCCTAGCACACCTCAACGCGATCCAGTAGACAAACTGCTACTCCAGGGCCAGCCAACCCTATCCTACTTCAACGTTATCCAGTAGACCAGCTGCCACTACCCGGCCAGCCGACACTAGCCTACCTCAACAAGATCCAGTAGACAAGCTGCCACTTCCCGGCCAGCCGACCTTATCCTACCTCAACGCGATCCAGTAGACAAGGTGCCGCTCCCCGACCAGACGACACTAGCCTACCTCAACGCGATCCAGTAGACGAGCTGCCACTCCCCAGCCAGCCGACCCTAGGCTAACCCAACGCGATCCAGTAGACGAGCTGCCACTCCACGGCCAGCCGAACCTAGCCCAACTAAACGCGATCCAGTAGACGAGCTGACAAGCTGCCACTCCTCGGCTAACAGACCCTATCCCACCTCAACGCGATCCAGTGGACAAGGTGCCACTCCCCGGCCAACCGACCCTAGCCTACCTCAGTGCGATCCAGTAGACAAGCTGCCGCACCCTGGCCAGCCAACCCTAGCCTATTTCAGTGCGATCCAGTAGACAAGCTGCCACTCCCTGGCCATCCGACCCTAGCCCACCTCAGTGAGATCCAGTAGAGAAGCTGCCGCTCATTGGCCAGCCAACACTAGCCTACCTCAACGCGATTCAGTAGACAAGCTGCCGCACCCTAGCCAGCTGACTCTAGCCTACGTCAGTTCGATCCAGTAGACAAGCTGGCACTCCCCGGCTAGCCGACCATATCCTACCTCAACGCGATCCATTAGACAAGCTGCCACTCCCCGGCAGCCGACCCTAGCCTACCTCAACGCGATCAATTAGACAAGCTGCCACTCCCCGGCCAGCCGACCCAATCTTACCTCAACGAGATCCAGCAGACGAGCTGCCACTCCCCGGCCAGCCGACCCAATCCTACCCAAATGCGATCCAGTAGACAAGCTGCCACTCCCCGGCCAGCCCACCCTAACACACCTCATCGCGATCCAGTAGACAAACTGCCACTCCACGGCCAGCCAACCCTATCCTACTTCAACGTTATCCAGTAGACAAGCTGCCACTACCCGGCCAGCCGACCCTAGCCTACCTCAACGAGATCCAGTAGGCGAGCTGCCACTTCCCGGCCAGCCGACCTTATCCTACCTCAACGCGATCCAGTAGACAAGCTGCCGCTCCCCGACCAGACGACCCTAGCCTATCTCAACGCGATCCAGTAGACGAGATGCCACTCCCCGGCCAGCCGACCCTAGGCTACCTCAACGCGATTCATTAGACGAGCTGCCACTCCCCGGCCAGCCGAAGCTAGCCCACCTAAACGCGATCCAGTAGACGAGGTGACAAGCTGCCACTCCCCGGCCGACAGACCCTATCCCATCTCAACGCGATCCAGTAGACAAGGTGCCACTCCCCGGCCAACCGACCCTAGCCTACCTCAGTGTGATCCAGTAGACAAGTTGCCGCACCCTGGCCAGCCAACCCTAGCCTATCTCAGTGCGATCCAGTAGACAAGCTGCCATACCCTGGCCAGCCGACCCTAGCCCACCTCAGTGAGATCCAGTAGAGAAGCTGCCGCTCATTGGCCAGCCAACACTAGCCTACCTCAACGCGAGTCAGGAGACAAGCTGCCGCACCCTGGCCAGCTGACTCTAGCCTACGTCAGTTCGATCCAGTAGACAAGCAGGCACTCCCCGGCCAGCCGACCCTATCCTACCTCAACGCGATCCATTAGACAAGCTGCCACTCCCCGGCAGCCGACCCTAGACTACCTCAACTCGATCCAGTAGACGAGCTGGCACTCCCCGGCCAGCCGACCCAATCTTACCTCAACGCGATCAATTAGACAAGCTGCCACTCCCCGACCAGCCGACCCTAGCTTACCTCAACGCGATCCAGTAGACGTGCTGCCACTCCCCGGCCAGCCGACCCAATCCTACCCCAATGCGATCCAGTAGACAAGGTGCCACTCCAAGGCCAGCCCACCCTAGCACACCTCAACGCGATCCAGTAGACAAACTGCCACTCCACGGCTAGCCGACCCTATCCTACTTCAACGTTATCCAGTAGACAAGCTGCCACTACCCGGCCAGCCGACCCTAGCCTACCTCAACAAGATCCAGTAGACAAGCTGCCGCTCCCCGACCAGACGACCTTAGCCTACCTCAACGCGATCCAGTAGACGAGCTGCCACTCCCCGGCCAGCCGACCCTAGGCTACCTCAACGCGATCCATTAGACGAGCTGCCACTCCCCGGCCAGCCGAACCTAGCCCACCTAAACGCGATCCAGTAGACGAACTTACAAGCTGCCACTCCCCGGCCAACAGACCCTATCCCACCTCAACGCGATCCAGTAGACAAGGTGCCATCCCCGGCCAGCCGACCCGAGCATACCTCAGTGCGATCCAGTAGACAAGCTGCCGCACCCTGGCCAGCCAACCCTAGCGTATCTCAGTGCGATCCCGTAGACAAGCTGCCACTCCCTGGCCAGCCGACCCTAGCCCACCTCAGTGAGGTCCAGTAGAGAAGCTGCCGCTCCCTGGCCAGACAACCCTATCCTACCTCAAAGCGATTCAGTAGACAGGCTGCCGCATCTTGGCCAGCTGACCCTAGCCTACGTCAGTTCGATCCAGTAGACAAGCTGCCACTCCCCGGCCAGACGACCCTAGCCCACCTGAACGCGATCCACTAGACAAGCTGCCACTCCCCGGCCAGCCGACCCTAACCTACCTCAGTGCGATCCAGTAGACAAACTGCCGCACCCTGGCCAGCCTACCGTACCCTAACTCAACACGATCCAGTGGACGAGCTGGCACTCCCCGGCCAGCCGACCATAGCCCACCTCAACGCGATCCAGTAGACAAGCTGCCACTCCCCGGCGAGATGACCCTAGCCCACCTCAACGGGGTCCACTAGACAAGCTGCCACTCCCCGGCCAGCCGACCCTAACCTACCTCAGTGCGATCCAGTAGACAAGCTGCCGCACCCTGGCAAGCCAACCCTAGTCTACCTCAGTGCGTTCCAGTAGACAAGCTGCCACTCAAGGCCAGCCGATCGTAGCCCACGTCAGTGCAATCCAATAGAAAAGCTGCCTTTCCCTGGCCAGCCGACCCTAGCCTACCTCAGTGCGATCTAGTAGAGAAGATGCCGCTCCCCGGCCAGCCGACCCTAGCCTACATCAGTGCGATCCAGTAGTGAAGCTGCTGCTCCCTGGCCAGCCAACACTAGCCTACCTCAAAGCGATCCAGTAGACAAGCTGCCACTCCCCGGCCAGATGACCCTAGCCCACCTCAACGGGGTCCACTAGACAAGCTGCCACTCCCCGGCCAGCCGACCCTAACCTACCTCAGTGCGATCCAGTAGACAAGCTGCCGCACCCTGGCAAGCCAACCCTAGTCTACCTCAGTGCGATCCAGTAGACAAGCTGCCACTCAAGGCCAGCCGATCGTAGCCCACGTCAGTGCGATCCAATAGAAAAGCTGGCTTTCCCTGGCCAGCCGACCCTAGCCTACCTCAGTGCGATCTAGTAGAGAAGATGCCGCTCCCTGGCCAGCCGACCCTAGCCTACCTCAGTGCGATCTAGTAGAGAAGATGCCGCTCCCTGGCCAGCCGACCCTAGCCTACATCAGTGCGATCCAGTAGTGAAGCTGCTGCTCCCTGGCCAGCCAACACTAGCCTACCTCAAAGCGATCCAGTAGACAAGCTGCCACTCCCCGGCCAGATGACCCTAGCCCACCTCAACGGGGTCCACTAGACAAGCTGCCACTCCCCGGCCAGCCGACCCTAACCTACCTCAGTGCGATCCAGTAGACAAGCTGCCGCACCCTGGCAAGCCAACCCTAGTCTACCTCAGTGCGATCCAGTAGACAAGCTGCCACTCAAGGCCAGCCGATCGTAGCCCACGTCAGTGCGATCCAATAGAAAAGCTGGCTTTCCCTGGCCAGCCGACCCTAGCCTACCTCAGTGCGATCCAGTAGAGAAGATGCCACTCCCCGGCCAGCCGACCCTAACCTACCTCAGTGCGATCCAGTAGACAAGCTGCTGCTCCCTGGCCAGCCAACAGTAGCCTACCTCAAAGCGATCCAGTCGAGAAGCTGCCACTCCCCGGCCAGCCGACCCTAGGCTACCTCAACGCAATCCAGTAGACGAGTTGCCACTCCTCGGCCAGCCGACCCTAGCCTACCTCAACGCGATCCAGTAGACAAGCTGACAAGCTGCCACTCCCCGGCCAACACACCCTATCCCACCTCAACGCGATCTAGTAGACAAGGTGCCACTCCCCGGCCAGCCGACCCTAGCCTACCTCAGTGCGATCCAGTAGACAAGCTGCCGCACCCTGGCCAGCCAACCCTAGCCTATCTCAGTGCTATCCAGTAGACAAGCTGCCACTCCCTGGCCAACCGACCCTATCCTACGTAAACGCGATCTAGCGCACGAGCTGCCACTCCCCGGCCAGCCGACACTACCATCTCAACGCGATCAAGTAGACAAGCTGCCGCTCCCCGGCTAAACGACCCTAGCCCACCTCAACGGGATCCACTAGACAAGCTGCCACTCCCCGGCCAGCTGACCCTAACCTACCTCAGAGCGATCCAGTAGACAAACTGCCGCACCCTGGCCAGCCAACCCTAGCCTACCTCAGTGCGATCCAGTAGACAAGCTGCTATTCCCCGGCCAGCCGACCGTAGCCCACGTCAATGCGATCGAATAGACAAGCTGCCTTTCCCTGGCCAGCCGACCCTAGCCTACCTCAGTGCTATCCAGTAGAGAAGATGCCGCTCCCTGGTCAGCCGGTCCTAGCCTACCTCTCTGCGATCCAGTAGTGAAGCTGCTATTCCCTGGCCAGCCAACACTAGCCTATCTCAACGCGATCCAGTAGACAAGCTGCCACTCCCCGGCCAGCCCACCCTAGCACACCTCAACGCGATCCAGTAGACAAACTGCCACTCCACGGCCAGCCAACCCTATCCTACTTCAACGTTATCCAGTAGACCAGCTGCCACTACCCGGCCAGCCGACACTAGCCTACCTCAACAAGATCCAGTAGACAAGCTGCCACTTCCCGGCCAGCCGACCTTATCCTACCTCAACGCGATCCAGAAGACAAGGTGCCGCTCCCCGACCAGACGACCCTAGCCTACCTCAACGCGATCCAGTAGATGAGCTGCCACTCCCCGGCCAGCCGACCCTAGGCTAACTCAACGCGATCCAGTAGACGAGCTGGCACTCCCCGGCCAGCCGAACCTAGCCCAACTAAACGCGATCCAGTAGACGAGCTGACAAGCTGCCACTCCTCGGCTAACAGACCCTATCCCACCTCAACGCGATCCAGTGGACAAGGTGCCACTCCCCGGCCAACCGACCCTAGCCTACCTCAGTGCGATCCAGTAGACAAGCTGCCGCACCCTGGCCAGCCAACCCTAGCCTATTTCAGTGCGATCCAGTAGACAAGCTGCCACTCCCTGGCCAGCCGACCCTAGCCCACCTCAGTGAGATCCAGTAGAGAAGCTGCCGCTCATTGGCCAGCAAACACTAGCCTACCTCAACGCGATTCAGTATACAAGCTGCCGCACCCTAGCCAGCTGACCCTAGCCTACGTCAGTTCGATCCAGTAGACAAGCAGGCACTCCCCGGCCAGCCGACCCTATCCTACCTCAACGTGATCCATTAGACAAGCTGCCACTCCCCGGAAGCCGACCCTAGCCTACCTCAACTCGATCCAGTAGACGAGCTGGCACTCCCCGGCCAGCAGACCTAATCTTACCTCAACGCGATCAATTAAACAAGCTGCCACTCCCCGACCAGCCGACCCTAGCTTACCTGAACGCGATCTTTAGACGTGCTGCCACTCCCCAGCCAGCCGACCCAATCCTACCCCAATGCGATCCAGTAGACAAGATGCCATTTCCCGGCCAGCCCACCCTAGCACACCTCAACGCGATCCAGTAGACAGACTGCCACTCCACGGCTAGCCGACCCTATCTTACTTCAACGTTATCCAGTAGACAAGCTGCCACTACCCGGCCAGCCGACCCTAGCCTACCTCAACAAGATCCAGTACACAAGCTGCCACTTCCCGGCCAGCCGACATTATTCTACCTCAACGCGATCCAGTAGACAAGCTGCCGCTCCCCGACCAGACGACCCTAGCCTACCTCAACGCGATCCAGTAGACGAGCTGCCATTCCCCGGCCAGCCGACCCTAGGCTACCTCAACGCGATCCATTAGACGAGCTGCCACTCCCCGGCCAACCGACCCTAACCTACCTCAGTGCGATCCAGTAGACAAGCTGCCGCACCCTGGGAATCCAACCCCAGTCTACCTCAGTGCGATCCAGTAGACAAGCTGCCACTCCCCAGCCAGCCGACCCTAGCCCGTCAGTGCGGTCCAATAGACAAACTGCCTTTCCCTGGCCAGCCGACCCTAGCCTACCTCAGTGCGATCTAGTAGAGAAGATGCCGCTCCCTGGCCAGCCGACCCTAGCCTACCTCAACGCGATCCAGTAGACGAGCTGACAAGCTGCCACTCCCCGGCCAACAGACCCTATCCCACCTCAACGCGATCCAGTAGACAAGGTGCCACTCCCCGTCATGCCGACCCAAGCCTACCTCAGTGCGATTCAGTAGACAAGCTGCCGCACCCTGGCCAGCCAACCCTAGCCTATCTCACTGCGATCCAGTAGACAAGCTGCCACTCCCTGGCCAACCGACCCTAGCCCACCTCAGTGAGATCCAGTAGAGAAGCTGCCGCTTCCTGGCCAGACAACCCTAGCCTACCTCAACGTAATTCAGTAGACAATCTGCCGCACCCTGGCCAGCTGACCCTAGCCTACGTCAGTTCGATCCAGTAGACAAGCTGCCACTCCCCGGCCAGACGACCCTAGCCCACCTGAACGCGATCCACTAGACAAGCTGCCACTCCCCGGCCAGCCGACCCTAACCTACCTCAGTGCGATCCAGTAGACAAACTGCCGCACCCTGGCCTGCCTACCCTACCTCAACACGATCCAGTGGACGAGCTGGCACTCCCCGGCCAGCCGACCATAGCCCACCTCAACGCGATCCAGTAGACAAGCTGCCACTCCCCGGCCAGACACCCTAGCCCACGTCAACGGGGTCCACTAGACAAGCTGCCACTCCCCGGCCAGCCGACCCTAACCTACCTCAGTGCGATCCAGTAGACAAGCTGCCGCACCCTGGCAAGCCAACCCTAGTCTACCTCAGTGCGATCCAGTAGACAAGCTGCCACTCCCCAGCCAGCCGACCCTAGCCCGTCAGTGCGGTCCAATAGACAAACTGCCTTTCCCTGGCCAGCCGACCCTAGCCTACCTCAGTGCGATCTAGTAGAGAAGATGCCGCTCCCTGGCCAGCCGACCCTAGCCTACATCAGTGCGATCCAGTAGTGAAACTGCTGCTCCCTGGCCAGCCAACACTAGCCTACCTCAAAGCGATCCAGTAGACAAGGTGCCACTCCCCGGCCAGCCGACCCTAGGCTACCTCAACGCAATCCAGTAGACGAGCTGCCACTCCTCGGCCAGCCGACCCTAGCGTACCTGAACGCGATCCAGTAGACGAGCTGACAAGCTGCTACTCCCGGCCAACAGACCCTATCCCACCTCAACGAGATCTAGTAGACAAGGTGCCACTCCCCGGACAGCCGACCCTAGCCTACCTCAGTGCGATCCAGTACACAAGCTGCCGCACCCAGGCCAGCCAACCCCAGCCTATCTCAGTGCGATCCAGTAGACAAGCTGCCACTCCCTGGCCAACCGACCCTATCCTACCTGAACGCGATCCAGTGCACGATCTGCCACTCCCCGGCCAGCCGACACTACCACCTCAACGCGATGAAGTAGACAAGCTGCCGCTCCCCGGCCAGACGACTCTAGCCCACCTCAACGGGATCCACTAGACAAGCTGCCACTCCCCGGCCAGCTGACCATAACCTACCTCAGTGCGATCCAGTAGACAAACTGTCGCACCCTGGCCAGCCAACCCTAGCCTACCTCAGTGCGATCCAGTAGACAAGCTGCCACTCCCCGGCCAGCCGACCCTAGCCCACGTCAATGCGATCCAATAGACAAGCTGCCTTTCCCTGGCCAGCCGACCCTAGCCTACCTCAGTGCGATCCAGTAGAGAAGATGCCGCTCCCTGGTCAGCCGGTCCTAGCCTACCTCCGTGCGATCCAGTAGTGAAGCTGCTCGTCCCTGGCCAGCCAACACTAGCCTATCTCAACGCGATCCAGTAGACAAGCTGCCACTCCCCGGCCAGCCCACCCTAGCACACCTCAACGCGATCCAGTAGACAAACTGCCACTCCACGGCCAGCCAACCCTATCGTACTTCAACGTTATCCAGTAGACAAGCTGCCACTACCCGGCCAGCCGACCCTAGCCTACCTCAACAAGATCCAGTAGACAAGCTGCCACTTCCCGGCTAGCCGACCTTATCCTACCTCAACGCGATCCAGTAGAAAAGCTGCCGCTCCCCGACCACACGACCCTAGCCTACCTCAACGCGATCCAGTAGACGAGCTGCCACTCCCCGGCCAGCCGACCCTAGGCTAACTCAACGCGATCCAGTAGACGAGCTGCCACTCCCCGGCCAGCCGAACCTAGCCCACTTAAACGCGATCCAGTAGACGAGCTGACAAACTGCCACTCCCCGGCCAACAGACCCTATCCCACCTCAACGCGATCCAGTGGACAAGGTGCCACTCCCCGGCCAACCGACCCTAGCCTACCTCAGTGCGATCCAGTAGACAAGCTGCCGCACCCTGGGCAGCCAACCCTAGCCTATCTCCGTGCGATCCAGTAGACAAGCTGCCACTCCCTGGCCAACCGACCCTATCCCACCTCAGTGAGATCTAGTAGAGAAGCTGCCGCTCATTGGCCAGACAACACTAGCCTACCTCAACGCGATTCAGTAGACAAGCTGCCGCACCCTGGCCAGCTGACCCTAGCCTATGTCAGTTCGATCCAGTAAAGAAGCAGGCACTCCCCGGCCAGCCGACCCTATCCTACCTCAACGCGATCCATTAGACAAGCTGGCACTCCCCGGCAGCCGACCCTAGCCTACCTCAACTCGATCCAGTAGACGAGCTGGCACTCCCCGGCCAGCCGACCCAATCTTACCTCAACGCGATCAATTAGACAAGCTGCCACTCTCCGACCAGCCGACCCTAGCTTACCTCAACGCGATCCAGTAGACGAGCTGCCACTCCCCGGCCAGCCGACCCAATTCTACCCCAATGCGATCCAGTAGACAAGCTGCCACTCCCCGGCCAGCCCACCCTAGCACACTTCAACGCGATCCAGTAGACAAACTGCCACTCCACTGCTAGGTGACCCTATCCTACTTCAACGTTATCTAGTAGACAAGCTGCCACTACCCGGCCACCCGACCCTAGCCTACCTCAACAAGATCCAGTAGACAAGCTGCCACTTCCCGGCCAGCCGACCTTATCCTACCTCAACGCGATCCAGTAGACAAGCTGCCGCTCCCCGGCCATCCGACCCTAGGCTACCTTAACGCGATCCATTAGACGAGTTGCCACTCCCCGGCCAGCCGAACCTAGCCCACCTAAACGCGATTCAGTAGACGAGCTGACAAGCTACCACTCCCCGGCCAACAGACCCTATCCCACCTCAACGCGATCCAGTAGACAAGGTGCCACTCACCGGCCAGCCGACCCTAGCCTACCTCAGTGCGATCCAGTAGACAAGCTGCCGCACCCTGGTCAGCCAACCCTAGCCTATGTCAGTGCGATCCAGTAGACAAGCTGCCACTCCCTGGCCAGCCGACCCCAGCCCACCTCAGTGAGATCCAGTAGAGAAGCTGCCGCTCCCTGGCCAGCCAACCCTAGCCTACCTCAACGCGATTCAGTAGAGAAGCTGCCGCACACTGGCCAGCTGACCCTAGCCTACGTCAGTTCGATCCAGTAGACAAGCTGCCACTCCCCGGCCAGACGACCCTAGCCCACCTCAACGCGATCCACTAGACAAGCTGCCACTCCCCGGCCAGCCGACCCTAACCTACCTCAGTGCGATCCAGTAGACAAACTGCCGCACCCTGGCCAGCCTACCCTACCCTACCTCAACACGATCGAGTGGACGAGCTGCCACACCCCGGCCAGCCGACCATAGCCCACCTCAACGCGATCCAGTAGACAAGCTGCCACTCCACGGGCAGACGACCCTAGCCCACCTCAACTGGATCCACTAGACAAGCTGCCACTCCCTGGCCAGCCGACCCTAACCTACCTCAGTGCGATCCAGTAGACAAGCTGCCGCACTCTGGCAAGCCAACTCTAGCCTACCTCAATGCGATCGAGTAGACAAGGTGCCAGTCCCCGGCCAGCCGACCCTAGCCCTCGTCAGTGCGATCCAATAGACAAGCTACCTTTCCCTGGCCAGCCGACCCTAACCTATCTCAGTGCGATCTAGTAGAGAAGATGCCGCTCCCTGGCCAGCCGACCCTAGCCTTCATCAGTGTGATCCAGTAGTGAAGCTGCTGCTCCCTGGCCAGCCAACACTAGCTTACCTCAAAGCGATCCAGTAGACAAGCTGCCACTCCCCGGCCAGCCGACCCTAGGCTACCTCAACGCAATCCAGTAGACGAGCTGCCACTCCTCGGCCAGCCGACCCTAGCCTACCTCAACGCGATCCAGTAGACGAGCTGACAAGCTGCCACTCCCCGGCCAACAGACCCTATCCCACCTCAACGCGATCTAGTAGACAAGGTGCCACTCCCCGGCCAGCCGACCCTAGCCTACCTCAGTGCGATCCAGTACACAAGCTGCCGCACCCTGGCCAGCCAACCCTAGCCTATCTCAGTGCGATCCAGTAGACAAGCTGCCACTCCCTGGCCAACCGACCCTATCCTACCTAAACGCGATCCAGTGCACGAGCTGCCACTCCCCGGCCAGCCGACACTACCACCTCAACGCGATCAAGTAGACAAGCTGCCGCTCCCCGGCCAGACGACCCTAGCCCACCTCAACGGGATCCACTAGAAAAGCTGCCACTCCCCGGCCAGCTGATCCTATCCTACCTCAGTGCGATCCAGTAGACAAACTGCCGCACCCTGGCCAGCCAACACTAGCCTACCTCAGTGCGATCCAGTAGACAAGCTGCCACTCCCCGGCCAGCCGACCCTAGCCCACGTCAATGCGATCGAATAGACAAGCTGCCTTTCCCTGGCCAGCCGACCCTAGCCTACCTCAGTGCGATCCAGTAGAGAAGATGCCGCTCCCTGGTCAGCCGGTCCTAGCCTACCTCCGTGCGATCCAGTAGTGAAGCTGCTCGTCCCTGGCCAGCCAACACTAGCCTATCTCAACGCGATCCAGTAGACAAGCTGCCACTCCCCGGCCAGTCCACCCTAGCATACCTCAACGCTATCCATTAGACAAGCTGCCACTCCCCGGCAGCCGACCCTAGCCTACCTCAACTCGATCCAGTAGACGAGCTGGCACTCCCCGGCCAGCCGACCCTAGCCCACGTCAATGCGATCGATTAGACAAGCTGCCTTTCCCTGGCCAGCCGACCCTAACCTACCTCAGTGCGATCCAGTAGAGAAGATGCCGCTCCCTGGTCAGCCGGTCCTTGCCTACCTCCGTGCGATCCAGTAGTGAAGCTGCTCGTCCCTGGCCAGCCAACACTAGCCTATCTCAACGCGATTCAGTAGACAAGCTGCCGCACCCTGGCCAGCTGACCCTAGCCTATGTCAGTTCGATCCAGTAGACAAGCAGGCACTCCCCGGCCAGCCGACCCTATCCTACCTCAACGCGATCCATTAGACAAGCTGCCACTCCCCGGCAGCCGACCCTAGCCTACCTCAACTCGATCCAGTAGACAAACTGCCACTCCACGGCCAGCCATCCCTATCCTACTTCAACGTTATCCAGTAGACAAGCTGCCACTACCCGGCCAGCCGACCCTAGCCTTCCTCAACAAGATCCAGTAGACAGGCTGCCACTTCCCGGCCAGCCGACCTTATCCTACCTCAACGCGATCCAGGAGACAAGCTGCCGCTCCCCGACCAGACGACCCTATTCTACCTCAACGCGATCCAGTAGACGAGCTGCCACTCCCCGGCCAGCCGACCCTATACTACCTCAACGCGATCCATTAGAGAAGCTGCCACTCCCCGGCCAGCCGACCCAATCCTACCCCAATGCGATCCAGTAGACAAGCTGCCACTCCCCGGGCAACCGACCCTAGCCTACCTCAACGCGATCTAGAAGACGAGCTGACACTCCCCGGCCAGCCAACCCTATCCTACCTCAACGCGATCCAGTAGACAAGCTGCCAAACCCCGGAAACCGACCCTATCCCACCTCAACGCGATCCAGTAGACATGCTGCCATTCACCGGTCAGCCGACCCTAGCCTACCTCAACGTGATCCTGTAGACAAGCTGCCACTCCATGGCCAGCCGACCCTAGCCTACCTCAGTGCGATCCAGTAGACAAGCTGCCGCTCCCTGCCCATCCGACCCTATTCTACCTCAGTGCGATCCAGTAGATAAGCTGCCACTCCCTAGCCAGCCGACCCTAGCCTACCTTGACGCGATTAAATAGAGAAACTGTCGCTCACCGGCCAGCCGACCCTAGCCTACCTCAACGCGATCCAGTAGACGAGCTGCCACTTCCGGCCAGACGACCCTATCCTTCCTCAACAAGATCCAGTAGACAAGCTGCCACTCCCCGACCAGACGACCCTAGCCTACCTCAACGCGATTCAGTAGACGAGCTACCGCTCCCCGTGCAGCCGACAGTAGCCTACCTCAACGCGATCCAGTAGACAAGCTGCCACTCACCGGCCAGCCGACCCTATCCTACCTAAACGCGATCCAGTAGACAAGCTGCCACTCCCAGGGCAGCTGACCCTAGCCTACCTCAACGCGATCCAGTAGACAAGCTGCCACTCCACGGCTAGCCGACCATAGTATACCACAATGCGATCCAGTAGACAAGCTGCCACTCCCCGACCAGCCGACCCTATCCTACCTCAATGCGATCCAGTAGACAAGCTGCCAATCCGTGGCCACCCGACCCTAGCCTACCTAAACGCGATCCAGTGGACGAGCTGCCACTCCCCGGCCAGCCGAAACTAGCCTACCTCAACGCGATCCAGTAGACGAGCTGCCACTCCCCGGCAAGCCGATCCTATTCTACCTCATCGCGATCCAGTAGACGAGCTGCAACTTCCCGGACAGCCAACACTAGCCTACCTCAACGCGATCCATCAGACGAGCTGCCACTCCCCGGCCAGCCGACCGTAGCCTACCTCAACGCGATTCAGTAGACGAGCTGCCACTCCCCGGCCAGCCGACCCCATCCTGCCTCAATGCGATCCAGTAGACAAGTTGCCACTCCCCGGGCAACCGACCCTAGCGTACCTCAACGCGATCCAGTAGAGAAGCTGCCAGTCCCCGGCCAGCCGACCCTATACTATCTCAACGCGATCGAGTAAACAAGGTGTCGCTCCCTGGCCAGCCGACCCTAGCTTACCTCAACGCGATCTAGTGGACGAGCTGCCACTCCGCGGCCAGCCGACCCTATCCTACCTCAACGCGATCCAGTAGACGAGCTGCCACTTCCTGGCCAGCCGACCCTAGCCTATCTTACCGCGATCCCGTATACGAGCTGCCACTTCCCTGCCAGACGACCTTAGCCTACCTCAACGCGATCCAGTAGACGAGCTGCCGGTCCTGGGCAGCCGACCCTAGCCTACCTCAACGCGATCCAGTGGACGAGCTGCCACACCACGGCCAGCAGACCCGATCCTACCTCAGTGCGATCTAGTAGACAAGCTGCCGCACCCTGGCCAGTCAACCCTAGCAAACCTAAGTGCGATCCAGTAGACCAGCTGACACTCCCTGGCAAGCCGACCCTAGCCCACCTCAGTGCGATCCAGTAGAGAAGCTGACGCTCCCTGGCCAGCCGACCCAAGTCCACCTCAGTGCAATCCAGTAGACAAGCTGCCGCTCCCTGGCCAGCCGACCCTTGCCTACCTCAGTGCGATCCAGTAGAAATGCTGCCGCTCCGTGGCCAGCCGACTCTAGCCTACCTCAACGCGATCCAGTAGACGAGCAACCGCTCCCCGTGCAGCCGACAGTAGCCTACCTCATCGCGATCCAGTAGACAAGCTTCCACTCACCGGCCAGCCGACCCTATCCTACATAAACGCGATCCAGTAGACAAGCTGCCACTCCCCGGCTAGCCGACCCTAGCCTACCTCAACGCGATCCAGTAGACAAGCTGCCACTCCCCGGCTAGCCGACCCTAGCATACCACAACGCGATCCAGTAGAAAAGCTGCCAATCCCGGACCAGCCGACCCTATCCTACCTTAACGTGATCCAGTAGACAAGCTGCCACTCCATGACCACCCGACCCTAGCCTACCTAAACGCGATCCAGTGGACGAGCTGCCACTCCCTGGCCAGCCGACCCAATCCAACCTCAACGCGATCCAGTAGATTAGCTGCCACTCCCCGGCCAGACGACCCTAGTCCACCTAAACGGGATCCACTAGACAAGCTGCCACTCCCTGGCCAGCCGACACTAACCTACCTCCGTGTGATCCAGTAGACAAGCTGCCGCACCCTGGCCAGCCAACCCTAGCCTACCTCAGTGCGATCCAATAGACAAGCTGCCTTTCCCTGGTCAGCCGACCCTAGACTACCTCAGTGCGATCCAGTAGAGAAGATGCCGCTTCCTGGACAGCCGACCCTAGCCTACCTGAACGTGATCCAGTAGACAAGCTGCCACTTCCCGGCCATCCGACCCTATCCTACCTCAACGCGATCCAGTAGACAAGCTGCCGCTCCCCTACCAGACGACCATAGCATACCTCAACGCGATCCGGTAGACGAGCTGCCACTCCCCGGTCAGCCGACCCTAGGCTACCTCAACGCGATCCAGTAGACGAGCTGCCACTCCCCGGCCAGCCGACCCTAGCCCACCTCAGTGAGATCCAGTAGAGAAGCTGCCGCTCATTGGCCAGCCAACACTAGCCTACCTCAACGCGATTCAGTAGACAAGCTGCCGCACCCTGGCCAGTTGACCCTAGCCTACGTCAGTTCGATCCAGTAGACAAGCAGGCACTCCCCGGCCAGCCGACCCTATCCTATCTCAACGCGATCCATTAGACAAGCTGCCACTCCCCGGCAGCCGACCCTAGCCTACCTCAACTCGATCCAGTAGACAAACTGCCATTCCACTGCCAGCCATCCCTATCCTACTTCAACGTTATCCAGTAGACAAGCTGCCACTACCCGGCCAGCCGACCCTAGCCTTCCTCAACAAGATCCAGTAGACAGGCTGCCACTTCCCGGCCAGCCGACCTTATCCTACCTCAACGCGAACCAGTAGACAAGCTGCCGCTCCCCGACCAGACGACCCTATTCTACCTCAACGCGATCCAGTAGACGAGCTGCCACTCCCCGGCCAGCCGACCCTATACTACCTCAACGCGATCCATTAGACAAGCTGCCACTCCCCGGCACCCGACCCTAGCCTACCTCAACTCGATCCAGTAGACGAGCTGGCACTCCCCGGCCAGCCGACCCTATCTTACCTCAACGCGATCAATTAGACAAGCTGCCACTCCCCGACCAGCCGACCCTAGCTTACCTCAACGCGATCCAATAGACGAGCTGCCACTCCCCGGCCAGCCGACCCAATCCTACCCCAATGCGATCCAGTAGACAAGCTGCCACTCCCCGGCCAGCCGACCCTAGCACACCTCAACGCGATCCAGTAGACGAGCTGCCACTCCCCGGCCAGCCGAACATAGGCTACCTCAACGCGATCCATTAGACGAGCTGCCACTCCCCGGCCAGCCGAACCTAGCCCACCTAAACGCGATCCAGTAGACGAGCTGACAAGCTGCCACTCCCCGGCCAACAGACCCTATCCCACCTCAACGCGATCCAGTAGACAAGGTGCCACTCCCCGGCCAGCCGACCCTAGCCTACCTCAGTGCGATCCAGTAGACAAGCTGCCGCACCCTGGCCAGCTGACCCTAGCCCACGTCAGTTCGATCCAGTAGACAAGCTGGCACTCCCCGGACAGCCGACCCTATCCTACCTCAACGCGATCCATTAGACAATCTGCCACTCCCCGGCAGCCGACCGTAGCCTACCTCAACTCGATCCAGTAGACGAGCTGGCACTCCCCGGCCAGCCGACCCTATCTTACCTCAACGCGATCAATTAGACAAGCTGCCACTCTCCGGCCAGCCGACCCTAGCTTACCTCAACGCAATCCAGTAGACGAGCTGCCACTCCCCGGCCAGACGACACTAGCGCTCCTCAACGCGATCCAGTAGACAAGCTGCCACTCCCCGGCCAGCCGACCCTAACCTACCTCAGTGCGATCCAGTAGACAAGCTGTCACACCCTGGCCAGCCAACCCTAGCCAACCTCAGTGCGATCCTGTAGACAAGCTGCCACTCCCCGGCCAGCCGACCCTAGCCCACCTCAGTGCGATCCAGTAGACAAGCAGCCTTTCCCTGGCCAGCCGACCCGAGCCTACCTCAGTGCGATCCAGTAGAGAAGATGCCGATCCCTGGCCAGCCGACCCTAGCCTACGTCAGTGCGATCCAGTAGAGAAGCTGCTGCTCCCTGGCCAGCCAACACTAGCCTACCTCAACGCGATCCAGTAGACAAGCTGCAACTCCCCGGCCAGCCGACCCTATACTATCTCAACGCGATCCAGTAGACGAGCTGCCACTTCCCAGCCAGAAGACCCTATCCTACCTTATAGGTGATCCAGTAGACAAGCTGCCACTACCCGGCCAGCCGACCCTATCCTACCTGAACGTCATCCAGCAGACGAGCCACCACTCCCAGGCCAGCCGACAATAGCCTACCTCAACACGATCCAGTAGACAAGCTGCCACTCCCCGGCCAGCCGACCTAGCCTACCTCAACGTGATCCATTAGACAAGCTGCCACTTCCCGGCCAGCCGACCCTATCTTACCTCAACGCGATCCAGTAGACCAGCTGCCGCTTCCCGACCAGACGACCCTAGCCTACCTCAACGCGATCCAGTAGACAAGCTGCAACTCCCCGGCCAGCCGACCCTAGCCTACCTCAACGCGATTCAGTAGACGAGCTGCCACTCCCCGGTCAGCGTACCCTAGCCTACCTCAACGCGATGCAGTAGACAAGCTGACACTCCCCGGCCAGCCGATTCTAGCCTACCTCAACACGATCCAGTATTCAAGCTGCCACTCCCCGGCTAGCCAACCCTATCCCACTTCAACGCGATCCAGTAGGCAAGCTGCTGCTCCCTGGCCAGCCAACACTAGGCTACCTCAACGCGATCCAGTAGACATGATGCCACTCCCCGGCCAGCCGACACTAGCCTACCTCAACGCGATCCAGTAGACAAGCTGCCACTCCCCGGCCAGCCGACCCTAGCCTACCTCAATGCGATCCAGTAGACAAGCTGCCACTCCCCGATCAGCCGACCCTAGCCTACCTCAACGCAGTCCATTAGACAAGCTGCCACTCCCCGGCCAGCCTACCCTACCTACCTCAACGCGATCAAGTAGACAAGCTGCCACTCCACGGCCAGCCGACCCTAACCTACCTCAACGTGATCCAGTTGACAAGCTGCCACTGCCCGGCCAGCCGACCCTATCCTACCTCAACGCGATCCAGTAGACAATCTGCCACTCCCCGGCCAGCCGACCCAATCCTACCTCAACCCGATCCAGTAGAGAAGCTGCCACTCCCCAACCAGCCGACCCTATCCTACCTCAATGCGATCCTGTAGACAAGCTGCCACTCCCCGACCAGCCGACCTAAGCCTACCTGAATGCGATCCAGAAGAGAAGCTTCCGCTCCCCAGCCAGCTGTCCCTATCCTACCTCAGTGCGATCCAGTAGACAAGCTGCCTCTTCCTGGGCAGCCGAACTTAGCCCACCTCAGTGCGATCCAGTAGAGAAGCTGCCTCTCCCTGGCCAGCCGACCCTAGCCTACCTCCGTGTGATCCAGTAGAGAAGCTGCCGCTCCCTGGCCTACCGACCCTAGCCTACATCAGTGCGATCCAGTAGACAAGCTGCCGCACCCTGGGCAGCCGACCCTAGCCTACGTCAGTGCGATCCAGCAGAGAAGCTGCCGCTCCCTGTCCAGTTGACCCGTTCCTACCTCAGTGCGATCCAGTAGAGAAGCTGCCGCTCCCTGGCCAGCCGACCCTATCCTACCTCAACGCGATCCATTAGACAACCTGCCAATCCCCGGCCAGCCGACCCTATCCTACCTCAACGCGATCAAGTAGACAAGCTGTCACTCCCCGGCCAGCCGATCCTATCCTACCTCAACGCGATCTAGTAGACAACCTGCCACTCCCCGGCCAGCCGACCCTATCATACCTTAATGCGGTCCAGTGGACGAGCTACCACTCCCCGGCCAGCCGACCCTAGCCCACCTCAACGCGTTCTAGAAGACGAGCTGCCACTCCCCGGCCAGCCAACCCTATCCTACCTCAACGCGATCCAGTAGACAAGCTGCCAATCCCCGGAAGCCGACCCTATCCCACCTCAACGCGATCCAGTAGACATGCTGCCATTCACCGGTCAGCCGACCCTAGCCTACCTCAACGTGATCCTGTAGACAAGCTGCCACTCCATGGCCAGCCGACCCTAGCCTTCCTCAGTGCGTTCCAGTAGACAAGCTGCCGCTCCCTATCCAGCCGACCCTATTCTACCTCAGTGCGATCCAGTAGATAAGCTGCCACTCCCTAGCCAGCCGACCCTAGCCTACCTTGACGCGATTAAATAGAGAAACTTTCGCTCACCGGCCAGCCGACCCTAGCCTACCTCAACGCGATCCAGTAGACGAGCTGCCACTTCCGGCCAGACGACCCTATCCTTCCTCAACAAGATCCAGTAGACAAGCTGCCACTCCCCGACCAGACGACCCTATCCTACCTAAACGCGATCCAGTAGACAAGCTGCCACTCCCAGGGCAGCTGACCCTAGCCTACCTCAACGCGATCCAGTAGACAAGCTGCCACTCCACGGCTAGCCGACCATAGTATACCACAATGCGATCCAGTAGACAAGCTGCCACTCCCCGACCAGCCGACCTTATCCTACCTCAATGCGATCCAGTAGACAAGCTGCCACTCCGTGGACACCTGACCCTAGCCTACCTAAACGCGATCCAGTGGACGAGCTGCCACTCCCCGGCCAGTCGAAACTAGCCTACCTCAACGCGATCCAGTAGACGAGCTGCCACTCCCCGGCCAGCCGATCCTATTCTACCTCATCGCGATCCAGTAGACGAGCTGCAACTTCCCGGACAGCCAACACTAGCCTACCTCAACGCGATCCATCAGACGAGCCGCCACTCCCCGGCCAGCCGACCGTAGCCTACCTCAACGCGATCCAGTAGACGAGCTGCCACTCCCCGGCCAGCCGACCCCATCCTGCCTCAATGCGATCCAGTAGACAAGCTGCCACTCCCCGGGCAACCGACCCTAGCGTACCTCAACGCGATCCAGTAGAGAAGCTGCCAGTCCCCGGCCAGCCGACCCTATACTATCTCAACGCGATCGAGTAAACAAGGTGTCGCTCCCTGGCCAGCCGACCCTAGCTTACCTCAACGCGATCCAGTGGACGAGCTGCCACTCCGCGGCCAGCCGACCCTATCCTACCTCAACGCGATCCAGTAGACGAGCTGCCACTACCTGGCCAGCCGACCCTAGGCCAACCTTACCTCGATCCAGTATACGAGCTGGCACTCCCTGCCAGCCGACCCCTAGCCTTACCTCAACTCGATCCATTAGACGACGCTGCCACGCTCCTGGCCAGCCGACCCTAGCCTACCTCAACGCGATCCAGTAGACGAGATGCCACTCCACGGCCAGCCGACCCGCTACTACCACAGTGCGATCCTAGTAGACAAGCTGCGCACTCCCTGGCAACCGTCAACCCTAGCCTACCTCAACCCGATCCAGTAGAGAAGCTGCCAGTCCCCGGCCAGCCGACACTATCCTACCTCAACGCGATCGAGTAGATAAGGTGCCGCTACCTGGCCAGCCGACCCTAGCTTACCTCAACGCGATCCAATGGACGAGCTGCCGCTCCCCGGCCAGCCGACCCTAGCCTACCTCAACGCGATCCAGTAGACAATCTGCCACTCCCTGGCTAACTGACACTAGCCTACCTCACCGTGATCGAGTATACGAGCTGCCACTTCCCTGCCACACGACCCTAGCCTACCTTAACGCGATCCAGTAGACGAGCCACCGCTCCCCGGCCAGCCGACCCTAGCCTACATCAACGCGATCCAGTAGACAAGGTGTCACAACCCGGCCAGCCGACCCTATCCTACCTCAACGCGATCCAGAAGACAAGCTGCCACTCCCCGGCCAGCCGACCCTATCCTACCTCAACGCGGTCCAGTAGAAATGCTGCCAACCGACCCTAGCCTACCTCAACGGGATCCAGTGGACGAGCTGCCACTCCCCGGCCAGCCGACCCTATCCTACCTCAACGCGATCCAGTAGACAATCTTCCCCTTACTGGCCAACCGACCCTATCCTACCTTAACGCGATCCAGAAGACAAGATGCCACTCCCCGGCCAGCCGACCCTATCCTACCTCAACGCGGTCCAGTAGAAATGCTGCCAACCGACCCTAGCCTACCTAAACGGGATCCAGTGGACGAGCTGCCACTCCCTGGCCAGCCGACCCTATCCTACCTCAACGCGATCCAGTAGACAATCTTCCGCTCCCTGGCCAACCGACCCTATCCTACCTCAACGCGAACCAGTAGGCAAGCAGCAGCTCCCCGGGCAGCCGACCCTAGCCTACCTCAACGGGATGCAGTGGACGAGCTGCCACTCCCCGGCCTGCCGACCCTAGCTTACCTCAACGCGATCCAGTAGACGAGCTGGCACTCCCCGGCCAGCCGACCCTATCTTACCTCAACGCGATCAATTAGACAAGCTGCCACTCTCCGGCCAGCCGACCCTAGCTTACCTCAACGCGATCCAGTAGACGAGCTGCCACTCTCCGGCCAGCCGACCCAATCCTACCCCAATGCGATCCAGTAGACAAGCTGCCACTCCCCGGGCAACCGACCCTAGCCTACCTCAACGCGATCCAGTAGAGAAGCTGCCAGTCCCCGGCCAGCCGACACTATCCTACCTCAACGCGATCGAGTAGACAAGGTGCCGCTACCTGGCCAGCCGACCCTAGCTTACCTCAACGCGATCCAATGGACGAGCTGCCGCTCCCCGGCCAGCAGACCCAAGCCTACCTCAACGCGATCCAGTAGACAATCTGCCACTTCCCGGCCAGCTGACCTTATCCTACCTCAACGCGATCCAGTAGACAAGCTGCCGCTCCCCGACCAGACGACCCTAGCCTACCTCAACGCGATCCAGTAGACGCGCTGCCAATCCCCGGCCAGCCGACCCTAGGCTACCTCAACGCGATCCAGTAGACGAGCTGCCACTCCCCCGCCAGCTGACCCTAGCCCACCTCAACGCGATCCAGTAGACGAGCTGACAAGCTGCCACTCCCCGGCCAACAGACCCTATCCCACCTCAACGCGATCCAGTAGACAAGGTGCCACTCCCCGGCCAGCGGACCCTAGCCTACCTCAGTGCGATCCAGTAGACAAGCTGCCGCACCCTGGCCAGCCAACCCTAGCCTATCTCAGTGCGATCCAGTAGACAAGCTGCCACTCCCTTGCCAACAGACCCTAGCCCACCTCAGTGCGATCCAGTAGAGAAGCTGCCAGTCCCCGGCCAGCCGACACTATCCTACCTCAACGCGATCGAGTAGACAAGCTACCACTTCCCGGCCAGCTGACATTATCCTACCTCAACGCGATCCAGTAGACAAGCTGCCGCTCCCCGACCAGACGACCCTAGCCTACCTCAACGCGATCCAGTAGACGCGTGCCACTCCCCGGGGAGCCGACCCTAGGCTACCTCAACGCGATCCAGTAGACGAGCTGCCACTCCCCCGCCAGCCGACCCTAGTCCACCTCAACGCGATCCAGTAGACGAGCTGACAAGCTGCCACTCCCCGGCCAACAGACCCTATCCCACCTCAACGCGATCCAGTAGACAAGGTGCCACTTCCCGGCCAGCCGACCCTAGCCTACCTCAGTGCGATCCAGTAGACAAGCTGCCGCACCCTCCCAGCCAACCCTAGCCTATCTCAATGCTATCCAGTAGACAAGCTGCCACTCCCTTGCCAACAGACCCTAGCCCACCTCAGTGCGATCCAGTAGAGAAGCTGCCTCTCCCTGGCCAGCCAACCCTAGCCTACCTCAACGCGATTCAGTAGACAAGCTGCAGCACCCTGGCCAGCCGACCCTAGCCTACCTCAGTTCGATCCAGTAGATAAGCTGGCACTCCCCGGCCAGCCGACTCTATCCTACCTCACCGCGATCCATTAGACAAGCTGCCACTCCCCGGCAGCCGACCCTAGTCTACCTCAACTCGATCCAGTAGACGAGCTGGCACTCCCCGGCCAGCCGACCCAATCCTTCCCCAACGCGATCCAGTAGACAAGGTGCCACTCCCCGGGTAGCCGACCCTAGCCTACCTCAGTGAGATCCAGTAGAGAAGCTGCTCGCTCCCTGGCCAGCCAACCCTAGCCTACCTCAACGCGATTCAGTAGACAAGCTGCCGCACCCTGGCCAGCTGACCCTAGCCCACGTCAGTTCGATCCAGTAGACAAGCTGGCACTCCCCGGACAGCCGACCCTATCCTACCTCAACGCGATCCATTAGACAAGCTGCCACTCCCCGGCAGCCGACCCTAGCCTACCTCAACTCGATCCAGTAGACGAGCTGGCACTCCCCGGCCAGCCGACCCTATCTTACCTCAACGCGATCAATTAGACAAGCTGCCACTCCCAGGCAGCCGACCCTAGCCAACCTGAACTCGATCCAGTAGACGAGCTGGCACTCCCCGGCCAGCCGACCCTATCTTACCTCAACGCGATCAATTAGACAAGCTGCCACTCTCCGGCCAGCCGACCCTAGCTTACCTCAACGCGATCCAGTAGACGAGTTGCCACTCCCCGGCCAGCCGACCCAATCCTACCCCAATGCGATCCAGTAGACAAGCTGCCACTCCCCGGGCAACCGACCCTAGCCTACCTCAACCCGATCCAGTAGAGAAGCTGCCAGTCCCCGGCCAGCCGACACTATCCTACCTCAACGCGATCGAGTAGATAAGGTGCCGCTACCTGGCCAGCGACCCTAGCTTACCTCAACGCGATCCAATGGACGAGCTGCCGCTCCCCGGCCAGCCGACCCTAGCCTACTTCAACGCGATCCAGTTGACAATCTGCCACTCCCTGGCTAACTGACACTAGCCTACCTCACCGTGATCGAGTATACGAGCTGCCACTTCCCTGCCACACGACCCTAGCCTACCTTAACGCGATCCAGTAGACGAGCCACCGCTCCCCGGCCAGCCGACCTAGCCTACATCAACGCGATCCAGTAGACAAGGTGTCACAACCCGGCCAGCCGACCCTATCCTACCTCAACGCGATCCAGAAGACAAGATGCCACTCCCCGGCCAGCCGACCCTATCATACCTCAGACGCGATCCAGTAGACAAGCTGCCCCTCCCGGCCAGCCGACCCTATCCTACCTCAACGTGATCCATTGACGAGCTGCCACCACCCGGCCAGCCGACCCTATCCTACCTCAACGCGATCCAGTAGACAAGCTCCACTTCCCGGCCAGCCGACCCTATCCTACCTTACGCGATCCAGTCAACAAGCTGCCACTCCCCGGCCAAGCCGACCCTAGCCTACCTAAACGCGATCCAGTAGACGAGCTGCCACTCCCCGGCCAGCCGTCCCTAGCCTACTCAACGCGATGCATTAGACAAGCTGCCACTCCCCGGCCAGACGATCCTAGCATACCTCTACGCGATCCAGTATACAAGCTGCCGCTCCCCGGCCAGCCACCCGTATCCAACCTCAAGCGATCCAGTGACAGCTGCCACTCCGCGGACAGACAACCCTATCCTACCTAACTCGATCTAGTAGACAAGCTGCCCCTCCCTGCCAGCCGACCCTAGCATACCTCAACGCGATCCAGTAGACGAGCTGCCACTCCCCTGGCCAGCCGACCCTAGCCTACTCAACGTGATTCAGTAGACGAGCTGCCACTCCCCGGCCAGCCGACCCTACACTACCTCAACGCGATCCAGTATACAAGTTGCCACTCCTCGGCCAGCCGACCCTATCCTACTACAACGCGATCCAGTAGACAAGCTGCCACTCCCCGGCCAGCCGACCCTAGCATACCTCAACGCGATCCAGAGGCCATGCTGCCACTCCCCGGCCAGTCGACCCTATCCTATCTCAACGCGATCCAGAAGACAAGCTGCCGCTCCCTGGCAACCGACACTATCCAACCTCAACGTGATCCAGTAGACGAGCTGCCACTACCCGGCCAGCCGACCCTAGCCTACCTCAACGCGATCCAGTTGACAAGCTGTCACTCCATGGGCAGCCGACCCTAGCCTACCTCAGCGCGATCCAGTAGACACGCTGCCACTCCCCGGGCAGACGACCCTAGCCCACCTCAACGCGATCCAGTAGACAAGCTGCCACTCCCCGGCCAGCCGACCCTAATCTACCTCAGTGCGATCCAGTAGACAAGCTGCCACACCCTGGCCAGCCAACCCTAGCCTACCTCAGTGCGATCCAGTAGACAAACTGCCACTCCCCGGCCAGCCGACCCTAGCCCACCTCAGTGCGATCCAGTAGACAAGCAGCCTTTCCCTGGCCAGCCAACCCTAGCCTACCTCAGTGCGATCCAGTAGAGAAGATGCCGATCCTTGGCTAGCCGACCGTAGCCTACGTCAGTGCGATCAAGTAGAGAAGCTGCTGCTCCCTTGCCAGCCAACACTAGCCTACCTCAACGCGATCCAGGAGACAAGCTGCAACTCCCCGGCCAGCCGACCCTATCCTATCTCAACGCGATCCAGTAGACGAGCTGCCACTTCCCAGCCAGAAGACCCTATCCTACTTTATAGGTGATCCAGTAGACAAGCTGCCACTCCCCGGTTAGCCGACCCTATCCTACCTCAACGTGATCCAGCAGACGAGCCACCACTCCCCGGCCAGCCGACCCTAGCCTACCTCAGCGCGATCCAGTAGACAAGCTGCCACTCCCCGGCCAGCCGACCCTATCCTACCTCAACGTTATCCAATAGACAAGCTACCACTACCCGGCCAGCCGACCCTAGCCTACCTCAACGTGATCCAGTAGACAAGCTACCACTTCCCGGCTAGCCGACCCTATCCTACCTCAACGCGATCCAGTAAACAAGCTGCCGCTCCCCGACCAGACGACCCTAGCCTACCTCAACGCGATCCAGTAGACGAGCTGCCACTCCCCGGCCAGCCGACCCTAGAATACCTCAACGCGATGCAATAGACAAGCTGACACTCCCCGGCCAGCCGATTCTAGCCTACCTCAACAAGATCCAGTATTCAAGCTGCCACTCCCCGGCCAGACAACCGTATCCCACCTCAACGCGATTTAGTAGAAAAGCTGCCACTCCGCGGCCAGCCAACCCTATCCCACCTCAACGCGATCCAGTAGAAAAGCTGCCACTCCCCGGCCAGCCAATCCTATCCCACCTCAACGCGATCCAGTAGAAAAGCTGCCACTCCCTGGCCAGCCGACCATAGCCACCGTCAGTGCGATCCAGTACACAAGGTGCTGCTCCCAGGCCAGCCAACACTAGCCTACCTCAACGCGATCCAGTAGACAAACTTCCACTCCCCGGCCAGCCGACACTAGCCTACCACAACGCGATCCAGTAGACAAGCTGCCACTCCCCGGCCAGCCGAACCTAGCATACCTCAACGCGATCCAGTAGACATGCTGCCACTCCCCGGCCAGTCGACCCTATCCTATCTCAAAGCGATCCAGCAGACAAGCTGCCGCTCCCTGGCAACCGACACTGTCCAACCTCAACGTGATCCAGTAGACGAGCTGCCACTACCCGGCCAACCGACCCTAGCCTACCTCAACGCGATCCAGTTGACAAGCTGTCACTCCATGGGCAGCCGACCCTAGCCTACCTGAGCGCGATCCAGTAGACACGCTGCAACTCCCCGGCCAGACGACCCTAGCTCACCTCAACGCGATCCAGTAGACAAGCTGCCACTCCCCGGGCAGCCGACCCTAATCTACCTTAATGCGGTCCAGTGGACGAGCTACCACTCCCCGGCCAGCCGACCATAGCACACCTCAACGCGTTCTAGAAGACGAGCTGCCACTCCCCGGCCAGCCAACCCTATCTTACCTCAACGCGATCCAGTAGACAAGCTGAAAATCCACGGAAGCCGACCCTATCCTACCTCAACGCGATGCAGTAGACATGCTGCCACTCCCCGGTCAGCCGACCCTAGCCTACCTCAAAGTGATCCAGTAGACAAGCTGCCCCTCCATGGCCAGCCGACCCTAGCCTACCTCAGTGCGATCCAATAGACAAGCTGCCGCTCCCTGGCCAGCCGACCCTATCCTACCTCAGTGCGATCCAGTAGATAAGCTGTCACTCCCTGGCCAGCCGACCTTAGCCTACCTCGACGCGATTAAATAGAGAACCTGCCGCTCACCGGCCAGCCGACCCTAGCCTACCTCAACGCGATCCAGTAGACGAGCTGCCACTTCCGGCCAGACGACCCTATCCTTCCTCAACAAGATCCAGTAGACAAGCTGCCACTCCCCGACCAGACGACCCTTGCCTACCTCAACGCGATCCAGTGGACAAGCTGCCCCTCCCTAGACAGCCGACCCTATCCTAACTCAACACGATCCAGTAGACGAGCTGACACTCCATGGCCAGCCGACCCTAGCCTACCTCAAAGCGATCCAGTAGACGAGCTATCACTCCCCGGCCAGCCGATCCTATTCTACCTTAACGAGATCCAGTAGACGAGCTGCAACTTCCCGGACAGCGAACACTAGCCTACCTTAACGCGATCCATCAGACGAGCCGCCACTCCCCGGCCAGCCGACCCTAGCCTACGTCAGTGCGATCCAGTACACAAGCTGCTGCTCCCAGGCCAGCCAACACTAGCCTACCTCAACGCGATCAAGTAGACAAGCTGCCACTCCCCGGCAAGCCGACACTAGCCTACCACAACGCGATCCAGTAGAGAAGCTGCCACTCCCCGGCCAGCCGACCCTAGCATACCTCAACGCGATCCAGTAGACATGTTGCCACTCCCCGGCCAGTCGACCCTATCCTATCTCAAAGCGATCCATCAGACAAGCTGCCGCTCCCTGGCAACCGACACTATCCAACCTCAACGTGATCCAGTAGTCGAGCTGCCACTACCCGGCCAGCCGACCCTAGCCTACCTCAACGCGATCCAGTTGACAAGCTGTCACTCCATGGGCAGCCGACCCTAGCCTACCTCAGCGCGATCCAGTAAACACGCTGCCACTCCCCGGCCAAACGACCCTAGCTCACCTCAACGCGATCCAGTAGACAAGCTGCCACTCCCCGGCCAGCCGACCCTAATCTACCTTAATGCGGTCCAGTGGACGAGCTACCACTCCCCGGCCAGCCGACCATAGCACAGCTCAACGCGTTCTAGAAGACGAGCTGCCACTCCCCGGCCAGCCAACCTTATCTTACCTCAACGCGATCCAGTAGACAAGCTGACAATCCCCCGAAGCCAACCCTATCCTACCTCAACGCGATGCAGTAGACATGCTGCGACTCCCCGGTCAGCCGACCCTAGCCTACCTCAACGTGATCCAGTAGACAAGCTGCCACTCCATGGCCAGCCGACCCTAGCCTACCTTAATGCGATCCAGTAGACAAGCTGCCGCTACCTGGCCAGCCGACCCTATCCTACCTCAGTGCGATCCAGTAGATAAGCTGCCACTCCCTGGCCAGCCGACCTTAGCCTACCTCGACGTGATTAAATAGAGAACCTGCCGCTCACCGGCCAACCGACCCTAGCCTACCTCAACGCGATCCAGTAAATGAGCTGCCACTTCCGGCCAAACGACCCTATCCTTCCTCAACAAGATCCAGTAGACAAGCTGCCACTCCCCGACCAGACGACCCTAGCCTACCTCAACGCGATCCAGTGGACAAGCTGCCCCTCCCTAGACAGCCGACCATATCCTAACTCAACACGATCCAGTAGACGAGCTGACACTCCATGGCCAGCCGACCCTAGCCTACCTCAAAGCGATCCAGTAGACGAGCTATCACTCCCCGGCCAGCCGATCCTATTCTACCTCAACGAGATCCAGTAGACGAGCTGCAACTTCCCGGACAGCGAACACTAGCCTACCTTAACGCGATCCATCAGACGAGCCGCCACTCCCCGGCCAGCCGACCCTAGCCTACCTCAACGTGATTCAGTAGACGAGCTGCCACTCCCCGGCCAGCAGACCCTAGCCTACCTCAACGCGATCCAGTAGACAAGTTGCCACTCCTCGGCAAGCCGACCCTACCCTACCACAACGCGATCCAGTAGACAAGCTGCCACTCCCCGGCCAGCCGACCCTAGCATAACTCAACACGATCTAGTAGACATGCTGCCACTTCCCGGCCAGTCGACCCTATCCTATCTCAACGCGATCCAGCAGACAAGCTGCCGCTCCCTGGCAACCGACACTATCCAACCTCAACGTGATCCAGTAGACGAGCTGCCACTACCCGGCCAGCCGACCCTAGCCTACCTCAACGTGATCCAGTAGACGAGCTGCCACTACCCGGCCAGCCGACCCTAGCCTACCTCAACGCGATCCAGTAGACGAGCTGCCACTTCCGGCTAGACGACCCTATCCTTCCTCAACAAGATCCAGTAGACAAGCTGCCACTCCCCGGCCAGCCGACCCTAGCATACCTCAACGCGATCCAGTAGACATGCTGCCACTCCCCCGCCAGTCGACCCTATCCTACCACAACGCGATCCAGAGGCCATGCTACCACTCCCCGGCCAGTCGACCCTATCCTATCTCAACGCAATCCAGCAGACAAGCTGCCGCTCCCTGGCAACCGACACCATCCAACCTCAACGTGATCCAGTAGACGAGCTGCCGCTACCCGGCCAGCCGACCCTAGCCTACCTCAACGCGATCCAGGTGACAAGCTGTCACTCCATGGGCAGCCGACCCTAGCCTACCTCAGCGCGATCCAGTAGACACGCTGCCACTCCCCGGGCAGATGACCCTAGCCCACCTCAACGCGATCCAGTAGACAAGCTGCCACTCCCTGGCCAGCCGACCCTAATCTACCTCAGTGCGATCCAGTAGACAAGCTGCCACACCCTGGCCAGCCAACCCTAGCCTACCTTAGTGCGATCCAGTAGACAAACTGCCACTCCCCGGCCAGCCGACCCTAGCCCACCTCAGTGCGATCCAGTAGACAAGCAGCCTTTCCCTGGCCAGCCAACCCTAGCCTACCTCAGTGCGATCCAGTAGAGAAGATGCCGATCCTTAGCCAGCAGACCGTAGCCTACGTCAGTGCGATCCAGTAGAGAAGCTGCTGCTCCCTTGCCAGCCAACACTAGCCTACCTCAACGCGATCCAGGAGACAAGCTGCAACTCCCCGGCCAGCCGACCCTATCCTATCTCAACGCGATCCAGTAGACGAGCTGCCACTTCCAGCCAGACAGCCAACACTAGCCTACCTCAACGCAATTCATCAGACGAGCCGCCACTCCCCGGCCAGCCGACCATAACCTACGTCAACGTGAATCAGTAGACGAGCTGCCACTCCCCGGCAGCCGACCCTATCCTACCTCATCGCGATCCAGCAGACAAGCTGCCGCTCCCTGGAAAGCCGACCCTATCCAACCTCAACGTGATCCAATAGACGAGCTGCCAATCCCCGGCCAGCCGACCCTAACCCACCTCAACGCGATCCAGTTGACAAGCTGTCACTCCATGGGCAGCAGACCCTAGCCTACCACAGCGCGATCCATTAGACAAGCTGCCACTCCCCGGCCAGCCGACCCTAGCCTACCTCAACGCTATCCAACAGACAAGCCACCACTCCTCGGCCAGCCGACACTATCCCACCTCAACGTGATCCAGTAGACGAGCTGCCACTCCCCGGCCAGCCGACCCTATCCTACCTCAAAGCGATCCAGTCGAAAAGCTGCCACTCCCCGGCCAGCCGACCCTATCCTACCTCAACGTGATCCAGTAGACGAGCTGCCACTCCCCGGCCAGACGACCCTATCCTGCTCAAAGCGATCCAGTAGACGAGCTGCCACTCCCTGACCAGACGACCCTAGCCTACCTCAACGCGATCCAGTGGACGAGTTGCCACTCCCCGGCCTCCCGACCCCATCCTACCTCAATGTGATCCAGTAGACGAGCTGCCACTCCCCGGCCAGTCGACCCTAGCCTACCTCAACGCGGTTCAGAAGATGAGCTGCCACTCCCCGGCCAGCCGACAATAGCATACTTCAACGCGATCCAGTAGACAAGCTGCCGCTCCCTGGCCAAACGACCCTATCGAACCTCAACGTGATCCAGTAGACGAGTTGCCACTCCCCGGCCAGCCGACCCTATCCTACCTCAAAGCGATCCAGTAGACGAGCTGCCACTCCCCGAACAGACGACCCTAACCTACCTCAACGCGATCTAGTGGACGAGCTGCCCCTTCCAAGACAGTCGACCCTATCCTACCACAACGCGATCCAGTAGACGAGATGACACTCCATGGCCAGCCGACCCTAGCCTACCTCAACGCGATCCAGTAGACGAGCTGCCACACCCCTGCCAGCCGATCCTATTCTACCTCAACGCGATCCAGTAGACGAGCTGCCACTTCCCGGACAGCCAACACTAGCCTACCTCAACGCAATTCATCAGACGAGCCGCCACTCCCCGGCCAGCCGACCCTAACCTACGTCAACGTGAATCAGTAGACGAGCTGCCACTCCCCGGCAGCCGACCCTATCCTACCTCATCGCGATCCAGCAGACAAGCTGCCGCTCCCTGGAAAGCCGACCCTATCCAACCTCAACGTGATCCAATAGACGAGCTGCCAATCCCCGGCCAGCCGACCCTAACCCACCTCAACGCGATCCAGTTGACAAGCTGTCACTCCATGGGCAGCAGACCCTAGCCTACCACAGCGCGATCCAGTAGACAAGCTGCCACTCCCCGGCCAGCCGACCCTAGCCTACCTCAACGCTATCCAACAGACAAGCCACCACTCCTCGGCCAGCCGACACTATCCCACCTCAACGTGATCCAGTAGACGAGCTGCCACTCCCCGGCCAGCCGACCCTATCCTACCTCAAAGCGATCCAGTCGAAAAGCTGCCACTCCCCGGCCAGCCGACCCTATCCTACCTCAACGTGATCCAGTAGACGAGCTGCCACTCCCCGGCCAGACGACCCTATCCTGCTCAAAGCGATCCAGTAGACGAGCTGCCACTCCCTGACCAGACGACCCTAGCCTACCTCAACGCGATCCAGTGGACGAGCTGCCACTCCCCGGCCTCCCGACCCCATCCTACCTCAATGTGATCCAGTACACGAGCTGCCACTCCCCGGCCTGTCGACCCTAGCCTACCTCAACGCGGTTCAGAAGATGAGCTGCCACTCCCCGGCCAGCCGACAATAGCATACTTCAACGCGATCCAGTAGACAAGCTGCCGCTCCCTGGCCAAACGACCCTATCGAACCTCAACGTGATCCAGTAGACGAGCTGCCATTCACCGGCCAGCAGATCTCTATACTACCTCAACGTGATCCAGTATGAGAGATGCCACTCCCCGGCCAGCCGACCCTAGCCTACCTCAACGGGATCCAGTAGACGAGCTGCCACTCCGCCGGCAGCCGACCCTAGCCTACCTCAACGCGGTTCAGTAGACGAGGTGCCACTCCTCGGCCAGCCGACCCTTGCATACCTCAACGCGATCCAGTAGACAAGATGCCGCTCCCCGGCCAGCCGACCCTATCCAACCTCAACGTGATCCAGTAGACGAGCTGCCACTCCCCGGCCAGCCGACCCTATCCTACCTCAAAGCGATCCAGTAGACGAGCTGCCACTCCCCGACCAGAAGACCTTAGCCTACCTCAACGCGGTCCAGTAGACGATCTGCCACTCCCCGGCCAGCCGACCCTATCCTACCTCAACGCGATCAAGTAGACAAGCTGCCACTCCACGGCCAGCCGGCCCTAGCCTACCTCAACGTGATCCAGTTGACAGCCTGCCACTCCCCGGCCATCCGACTCTATCCCACCTCAACGTGAACCAGTAGACGAGCTCCCACTCCCCGGACAGCCGACCCTATCCTACCTCAACGCGATCCAGTAGACAAGGTGCCACTCCCCGGTCAGCCGACCATATCCTACCTCAATGTGATCCTGTAGACAAGCTGCCACTCCCCGGCCAGCAAACCTTAGCCTACCTGAATGCGATCCAGAAGAGAAGATTCCGCTCCCCAGCCAGCCGTCCCTATCCTACCTCAGTGCGATCCAGTAGAGAAGCTGCCACTCTCTGGCCAGCCGACCCCAGCCTATCTCAGTGCGATCCAGTAGAGAAGCTGCCGCTCCCTGGCCAGCCGACCCTAGCCTACCTCAGTGCGATCCAGTAGAGAAGCTGCCGCTCCCTGGCCTACCTACCTTAGCCTACCTCAGTGCGATACAGTAGACAAGCTGCCGCACCCTGGGCAGCCGACCCTAGGCTACCTCAGTGCGATCCAGCAGAGAAGCTGCCACTCCCTGTCCAGTTGACTCTATCCTACCTTAGTGCGATCATGTAGACATGCTGCCGCTCCCTGGCCAGCCGACCCTAGCCTACCTCAGTGCGATCCAGTAGAGAAGCTGCCGCTCCCTGGGCAGCCGACCCTAGCCTACCTCAGTGCGATCCAGTAGGCAAACTGTCGCAACCTGGCCAGCCGACCCTAGCCTACCTCAGTGCGATCCAGTAGACAAGCTGCCGCTCCCCGGCCAGCCGACCCTATCCTACCTCAACGCGATCCAGTAGACAACCTGCCACTCCCCGGCCAGCCGACCCTATCCTACCTCAATGCGGTCCAGTGGACGAGCTACCACTTCCCGGCCAGCCGACCATAGCATACCTCAACGCGTTCTAAAAGACGAGCTGCCACTCCCCGGCCAGCCGACCCTAGCCTACCTTAGCGCGATCCAGTAGACGATGCCACTCCCCGGCCAGCCGACCCTAGCCTAACTCAACGCTATCCCACACACGAGCCGCCACTCCCCGGCCAGCTGACCCTATCCCACCTCAACGAGATCCAGTAGACGAGCTGCCACTCCCCGGCCAGCCGACCCTATCCTACCTCAAAGCTATCTAGTCGAAAACGTGCCAATCCCCGGCCAGCCGACCCTATCCTACCTCAACGTGATCCAGTAGACGAGCTGCCACTCCCCGGCTAGCCGACCCTATCCAACTCAAAGCGATCCAGTAGACGAGCTGCCACTCCCCGAGCAGAAGACCCTATCCTACCTCAACGCGATCCAGTGGACGAGCTGCCACTCCCCGGCCAGCCGACCCTAGCCTAACTGAACGCGGTTCAGTAGACGAGCTGCCACTCCCCGGCCAACCGATCCTAGCATACCTCAACGCGATCCAGTAGACAAACTGCCGCTCCCCGGCCAGCCGACCCTATCCAACCTCAACGTGATCCAGTAGACGAGCTGCCACTCCCCGGCCAGCCGACCCTATCCTACCTCAAAGCGATCCAGTAGACGAGCTGCCACTCCCCGAACAGACGACCCTAGCCTACCTCAACGCGATCTAGTGGACGAGCTGCCCCTTCCAAGACAGTCGACCCTATCCTACCACAACGCGATCCAGTAGACGAGATGACACTCCATGGCCAGCCGACCCTAGCCTACCTCAACGCGATCCAGTAGACGAGCTGCCACTTCCCGGACAGCCAACACTAGCCTACCTCAACGCAATTCATCAGACGAGCCGCCACTCGCCGGCCAGCCGACCCTAACCTACGTCAACGTGAATCAGTAGACGAGCTGCCACTCCCCGGCAGCCGACCCTATCCTACCTCATCACGATCCAGCAGACAAGCTGCCGCTCCCTGGAAAGCCGACCCTATCGAACCTCAACGTGATCCAATAGACGAGCTGCCACTCCCCGGCCAGCCGACCCTATCCTACCTCAACGCGATCCAGTTGACAAGCTGTCACTCCATGGGCAGCCGACCCTAGCCTACCTCAGCGCGATCCAGTAGACGAGCTGCCACTCCCCGGCCAGCCGACCCTAGCCTACCTCAGCGATATCCAACAGACGAGGCGCCACTCCTCGGCCAGCCGACCATATCCCACCTCAACGTGATCCAGTAGACGAGCTGCCACTCCCCGGCCAGCCAACCCTGTCCTACCTCAAAGCGATCCAGTCGAAAAGCTGCCACTCCCCGGCCAGCCGACCCTATCCTCCCTCAACGTGATCCAGTTGACGAGCGGCCACTCCCCGGCCAGTCGACCCTATCCTACTCAAAGCGATCCAGTAGACGAGCTGCCACTCCCCGGCCACCCGACCCCATCCTACCTCAATGTGATCCAGTAGACGAGCTGCCACTCCCCGGCCGGCCGACCCTAGCCTACCTCAACACTGTTCAGTAGATGAGCTGCAACTCCCCGGCCAGCCGACCCAAGCATACTTCAACGCGATCCAGTAGAGAAGCTGCCGCTCCCTGGCCAAACGACCCTATCCAACCTCAACGTGATCCAGTAGACGAGCTGCCATTCACCGGCCAGCAGATCTCTATACTACCTCAACGTGATCCAGTATAAGAGATGCCACTCCCCGGCCAGCTGACCCTAGCTTACCTGAACGGGATCCAGTAGACGAGCTGCCACTCTGCGGGTAGCCGACCTTAGCATACCTCAACGCGATCCAGTAGACAAGCTGCCGCTCCCCGGCCAGCCGACCCTATCCAACCTCAACGAGATCCAGTAGACGAGCTGCCACTCCCCGTCCAGCCGACACTATCCTACCTGAAAGCGATCCAGTAGACTAGCTGCCACTCCCCGACGAGACGACCCCAGCCTACCTCAACGCGATCCAGTGGACGAGCTGCCACTCCCCGGCCACCCGACCCCATCCTACCTCAATGTGATCCAGTAGACGAGCTGCCACTCCCCGGCCAGTCAACCCTAGCTTACCTCAACGCGGATAACTAGACGAGCTGCCACTCCCCGGCCAGCCGACCCTAGCATACCTCAACGCGATCCAGTAGACAAGCTGCCGCTCCCTGGCAAACCGAAACTATCCAACCTCAACGTGATCCAGCAAACGAGCTGCCACTCACCGGCAAGCCAACCCTATCCTACCTCAACGCAATCCAGTAGACGAGCTGCCACTCCCCGGCCAGCCGACACTATCCTACCTCAACGCGATCCAGTAGACAAGTTGCCACTCCCCGGCCAGCCGACCCTATCTTACCACAACGCGATCCAGTAGCAAGCTGCCACTACCGGGACTGCCGACCCTAGCCTATCTCAACGCGATCCAGTAGACAAGCTGCCATTTGCCGGCCAGCCGACCCTATCCTACCTCAACGCGAACCAGTAGACGAGCTGCCACTCCCCGGCCAGCCAACCCTATCCTACCTCAACGCGATCCAGTAGACGAGCTGCCACTCCCCGGCCAGCCGACACTATCCTACCTCAACGCGTACCAGTAGACAAGTTGCCACTCCCCGGCCAGCCGACCCTAGCCTACCACAACGCGATCCAGTAGCAAGCTGCCACTCCCCGGACAGCCGACCCTAGCCTATCTCAACGCGATCCAGTAGACAAGCTGCCATTTGCCGGCCAGCCGACCCTATCCTACCTCAACGCGATCCAGTAGATGAGCTGCCACTCCTCGACTAGACGACCCTATCCTACCTCAACGCGGTACAGTAGACGATCTGCCACTCCCCGACCAGCCGACCCTAGCCTACCTGAAAGGTATCCAGTAGACAACCTGCCACTCCCCAGCCAGCCGACCCTACCCTATCGCAGGGCGATCCATTAGACAAGCTGCCAATCCCCGGCAGCCGACCCTATCCTACTTCAACGCAACCCAGTAGACAAGCTGCCACACCCCGGTAAGCCGACCCTATCCTACCTCTACGCGATCCAGTAGACAAGCTGCCGCTCCCTGGCCAGCCGACCCTCTCCTACCTCAACGCGATCCAGTAGACAAGCTGCCAATCCCGGGAAGCCGACCCTAGCCTACCTGAAAGGGATCCATTAGACAACCTGCCACTCCCCGGCCAGCCGACCCTATCCTATCGCAGGGGGATCCATTAAACAAGCTGCCACTCCCCGGCAGCCGACCCTATCCTACCTCAACGCGACCCAGTAGACAAGCTGACACATCCCGGCCAGCCGACCATATCCTACCTCAACGTGATCCAGTAGACAAGCTGCCGCTCCCTAGCCAGCCGACCCTTTCCTACCTCAACGCGATCCAGTAGACAAGCTGCCACTCCCCGGGAAGCCGACCACAGCCCACCTTAACGCGATCCAGTAGACAAGCTGCCACTCCATGGCCAGCCGACCCTAGCCTACCTCAGTGAGATCCAGTAGACAAGCTGCCGCTCCCTGGCCAGCCAACCCTAGCCCACCTCAACGCGATCCATTAGACAAGCTGCCACTCCCCGGCCAGCCGACCTTAGCCTACCTCAATGCGATCCAATAGAGAAGCTGCCGCTCCCTGGCCAGGCGACCCTATCCTACCTCAGTGCGATCCAGTAGAGAAGCTGCCGCTACCTGGGCAGCCGAACCTAGCCCACCTCACTGCGATCCAATAGAGAATATGCCGCTACCTGTCCAGCCGACCCTAGCCTACCTCAGTGCGATCCAGTAGAGAAGCTGCCGCTCCCTGGCCAGCAGACACTATCCTACCTCATTGCGATCCAGTAGAAAGCTGCCCTCCCCTGGCCAGCCGACCCTAGCCTACCTCAACGCGATCCAGAAGACAAGCTGCCACTCCCCGGCCAGCCGACCTATCCTACCTCAAGCGATCCAGTAGACGAGCTGCCACTCCCCGACCAGCCGACCCTACCTACCTCAATGCAATCCAGTTAGACAGCTGCCACTCCCCAGGCACCGACCCTACCTACCTCAACGCGATCCAGTAGACACTGCCACTCCCGGCCAGCCGACCCTATCTACCTCAACGCGATCCAGTAGACAAGCTGCCGCTCCCCGCCAGCCGCACTCCTACTCTCAACGCGATCCAGTAGACAAGCTGCCCACTCCGCGGCCAACCGACCCTATCCTACCTTAAAGCAATCCAGTAGAAAAGCTGCCACTCCCCGGTCAGCAGACCCTATCCTATCTCAACTTGATCCAGTAGATGAGCTGCCACTCCCAGGCCAGCCGACCCTATCCTACCTTAACGCGATCCAGTAGGCGAGCTGCCACTTCCCGGTCAGCAGACCCTATCCTACCTCAACGCGATCCAGCAGACGAGCCGCCACTCCCATGCTAGCCGACCCTAGCCTACCTCAACTCGATCCAGCAGACGAGCTGCCGCTCCTCGGCCAGCCGACCCTAGCCTACCTCAACGCGATCCAGTACACGAGCTACCGCTCCCCGGCAAGCCGACCCTAGCCTACCTCAACGCGATCCATTAGATGAGCTACCGCTCCCTCGGCCAGCCGACCCAAGCCTACCTCAACTCGATCCAGTAGATGAGCTGCCACTTCCCGGGCAGCCGACCCTAGCCTACCTCAACGCGATCTAATAGACAAACTGCCAGTCCAGGCCAGCCGACCCTATCCTACCTAAAAGCGATCCAGTAGACAAGCTGCCACTCCCCAGCCAGCCAACCCTAGCCTACCTCAGTGCGATACAGTAGACAAGCTGCCACAACCTGGCCAGCCGACCATAGCCTACCTCAGTGCGATCCAGTAGACAAGCTGCCGCTCCTTGGCCAGCCGACACTAGCCTACCTCAGCGCGATCCAGTAGACAAGCTGCCGCTCCCTGGCCAGCAGACCCTAGCCTACCTCAGTGCGATCCAGTAGACAAGATGCCACTCCTCGGCAGCCGACCCTATCGTACCTCAACGTGATCCAGTAGACAAGCTGCCACTCCCCGGCCAGCCGACCTTAGCCTACCTCAACGCGATCTGGTAGACGAGGTGCCACTGCCCGGCAGCCGACCCTATCGTACCTCAACGCGATCCAGCAGACGAGCTGCCACTCCCCGGCCAGCCGACCCTATCCTACCTCAACGCGATCCAGTAGACAAGCTGCCACTCCCCGGCCAGCCGACCCTATCCTACCTCAACGTGATACAGTAGAGAAGCTGACACTCCCCGGCCAGCCGATCCTAGGATACCTCAGTGCGATCCAGTAGACAAACTGCAACACCCTGGCCAGGTAACCATAGCCTACCTCAGTGCGATCCAGTAGACAAGCTGGCACTCCCTGACCAGCCGACCCTAGCCCACCTCAGTGCGATCCAGTAGAGAAGCTGCCGCTCCCTGGCCAGCAGACACTATCTTATTTCATTGCGATCCAGTAGATGAGCTGCCACTTCCCGGGCAGCCGACCCTAGCCTAACTCAATGAGATCCAGTAGACAAGCTACCACACCCTGGCCAGCCAACGCTATCCTATCTCAACGCGATACAGTCGACAAGCTGCCACTCCCTGGCCAGCCGACCCTAGCCTACCTCAACGCGATCCTGTAGACGATCTGCTACTACCCGGCCAGCCGACCCTAGCCTACCTCAGTACGATCCAGTAGACAAGCTGCCACTCCCTCGCCAGCCGACCCTAACCCACCTCAGTGCGGTCCAGTAGAGAAGCTGCCTCTCCCTGGACAGCAGACACTAGCCTACCTCAGTGTGATACAGTAGACAAGCTGCCACACCCTGGCCAGCCGACCCTAGCCTACCTCAGTGCGATCCAGTAGACGAGCTGCCGCTCCTTGGCCAGCCGACACTAGCCTACCTCAGCGCGATCCAGTAGACAAGCTGCCGCTCCCCGGCCAGCGGACCCTAGCCTACCTCAGTGCGATCCAGTAGACATGCTGCCACTCCCCGGCAGCCGACCCTATCGTACCTCAACGTGATCCAGTAGAGAAGCTGCCACTCCATGGCCAGCCGACGGTATCCTACCTGAACGCGATCCAGTAGACAAGCTGCGACTCCCCGGCCAGCCGACCCTATCCTACCACAACTTGATACAGTAGAGAAGCTGACACTTCCCGGCCAGCCGATCCAAGCCTACCTCAGTGCGATCCAGTATACAAGCTACAACATCCTGGCCAGGTAACCATAGCCTACCTCAGTGCGATCCAGTAGACAAGGTGGCACTCCCTGACCAGCCGACCCTAGCCCACCTCAGTGCGATCCAGTAGAGAAGCTGCCGCTCCCTGGCCAGCAGACACTATCCTACCTCATTGCGATCCAGTAGACAAGCTGCCACTCCATGGCCAGCCTACCCTAGCCTAACTCAGAGCGATCCAGTAGACAAGCTGCCACTCCCCGGCTAGCCGATCCTATCCTACCTCAATGCGATCCAGTAGACGAGCTGCCACTCCCCGGCCAGCCGACCCTAGCTACCTCAACGCGATCCAGTAAACAAGCTGCCCCTCCCCGGCCAGCCGACCCTAGCCTACCTCAACGCGATCCAGAAGACAAGCTGTCACTCCCCGGCCAGCCGACCTTACTCTACCTCAACGCGATCCAGTAGACGAGCTGCCACTCCCCGACCAGCCGACCCTATCGTAGCTCAACGCGATCCATCAGACGAGCTGCCACTCCCCGGGCAGACGACCCTATCCTACCTCAACGCGATCCAGTAGACAAGCTGCCACTCCCCGGCCAGCCGACCCTATCCTACCTCAACGTGATACAGTAGAGAAGCTGACACTCCCCGGCCAGCCGATCCTAGCCTACCTCAGTGCGATCCAGTAGACAAGCTGCAACATCCTGGCCAGGTAACCATAGCCTACCTCAGTGCGATCCAGTAGACAAGCTGGCACTCCATGACCAGCCGACCCTAGCCCACCTCAGTGCGATCCAGTAGAGAAGCTGCCGCTCCCTGGCCAGCAGACACTATCCTACCTCATTGCGATCCAGTAGAAAAGCTGCCCCTCCCCGGCCAGCCGACCCTAGCCTACCTCAACGCGATCCAGAAGACAAGCTGTCACTCCCCGGCCAGCCGACCTTACCCTACCTCAACGCGATCCAGTAGACGAGCTGCCACTCCCCGACCAGCCGACCCTATCCTACCTCAATGCAATCCATTAGACGAGCTGCCACTCCCCAACAAACCGACCCTATCCTACCTCAACGCGGTCCAGTAGACGATCTGCCACTCCCAGGCCAGCCGACCCTATCGTACCTCAACGCGATCCAGTAGACAAGCTACCGCTCCCTGGCCAGCCGTCTCTTTCCTACCTCAACGCGATCCAGTAGACAAGCTGCCACTCCGCGGCCAGCCGACCCTATCCTACCTCAACGCGATCCAGTAGACAAGCTACCGCTCCCTGGCCAGCCGTCTCTTTCCTACCTCAACGCGATCCAGTAGACAAGCTGCCACTCCGCGGCCAGCCGACCCTAGCCTACCTGAAAGCGATCCAGCAGACGAGCCGCCACTCCCCGGCCGGCCGACAATAATATACCTCAACGTGATCCATCAGACGAGCCGCCACTCCCCGGCCAGCCGACTCTAGCCTACCTCAACGCGATCCAGTAGACGACCTACAGCTCACCGGCCAGCCGAACGTAGCCCACATCAACGCGATCAAGTAAACAAGCTGCCACTCCCCGGCCAGCCGACATTATCCTACCTCAACGCGATCAACTAGACAAGCTGCTACTCCCCGGCCAGCCGACCTTAGCCTACCTCAGTGCGATCCAGTAGACAAGCTGCCACTCCCCGGCCTTCCGAGACTATCCTACCTCAACGCAATCCAGTAAGCAAGCTGCCACCCCCCGGCCAGCCGACCTTATCATACCTCAACGCGATCCAGTAGACAAGCTGCCACTCCCCGGCCAGCCGACCTTAGCCTACCTCAGTGCGATCCAGTAGACAAGCTGCCGCACCCTGGCCAGCCAATGCTATCCTATCTCAAGGCGATACAGTCGACAAGCTGCCACTCCCCGGCCTGCCGACCCTATCCTACCTCAACGCGATCCAGTAGACGATCTGCCACTACCCGGCCAGCCGACCCTAGCCTACCTCAGTGCGATCCAGGAGACAAGCTTCAACTCCCTCGCCAGTCGTCCCTAACCCACCTCAGTGCGATCAAGTAGAAAAGCTGCCGCTCCGTGTCCAGCCGACACTAGCCTACCTCAGTGCGATCCAGTAGACAGGCTGCCTCTCCCTGGCCAGCAGACCCTAGCCTACCTCAGTGCGATCCAGTAGAGAAGCTGCCTCTCCCTGGGCAGCCGACCATAGCCAACCTCATTGCGATCCAGTAGACAAGCTGCCGCTCCCTGGCCACCGGACCCTAGCGTACCTCAACGCGATCTAGGAGACAAGCTGCCGCTCCCGGCCAGCCGACCCTAGCCACATCTCAACGTGATCCAGTAGACAAGCTGCCACTCCCCGACCAGACGACGCTAGCCTACCTCAACGCGATCCAGTGGACGAGATGCCACTTCCCAGACAGCCGCCCCTATCCTACCTCAACGTGATCTAGTAGACGAGATGCCACTCCCCGGCCAGCCGACCCTAGCCAACCTCACCGTGATCCAGTTGACAAGCTGCAACTCCATGGGCAGCCGCCCTAGCCTACCTCAAAACGATCCAGTTGACGAGCTGCCACTAGCAGGCCAGCTGCCCCTAGCCTACCTCAACGCTATCCAGTCGACAAGATGCCGCTTCCCGGCCAGCCGACCCTAGCCCATCTCAACGTGATCCAGTAGACGAGCTGCCACTCCACGGCCAGCCGACCCTATCCCACCTCAAAGCGATCCAGCAGAAAGTCTGCCACTCCCCGACCAGACGACCCTAGCCTACCTCAACGCGATCCAGTGGACGAGCTGTCACTCACCAGCCACCCGACCCTATCCTACCTCAACGTGATCCAGTAGACGAGCTGCAACTCCACGGCCAGCCGACCCTAGCCTACCTCAACGCGGTCCAGTAGACGAGCTGCCACTCCCCGGCCAGCCGACCATAGCCTACCTCAACGCAATCCAGTAGACGAGCTGGCTCTCCCCGGCCGGCCGACCATAGCCTACTTCAACGCGATCCAGTGGACGAGCTGCAACTCCCCGCCCACCCGACCCCATACTACCTCAACGTGATCCAGTAGACGAGCTGCCACTCCCCGGCAAGCCGACCCTAGTCGACCTCAACGCGATCCAGTAGACGAGCTGCCACTTCCCGGCCAGCCGACCCTATCCTACCTCAACCCGATCCAGCAGACGAGCCGCCACTCCCCGGCCAGCAGACCCTAGCCTACCTCAACTCGATCCAGTAGACGAGCTGCCGCTCCCCGGCCAGCCGACCCTAGCCTACCTCAACGCGATCCAGTAGACGATCTGCCGCTCCCCGGCAAGCCGACCCTAGCCTACCTCAACGCAATCCAGTAGATGAGCTACCGCTCCCCGGCCAGCCGACCCAATCCTACCTCAACACGATCCAGTTGATAACCTGCCACTTCCGGGCAGCCTTCTAGCCTACCTCAACGCGTTCTAATAGACAAACTGCCACTCCGGGCCAGCCGACCCTATCCTACATAAAAGCGATCCACTAGACAAGCTGCCACTCCCCGGCCAGCCGACCCTAGCCTACCTCAGTGCGATCCAGTAGACAAGCTACCACACCCCGGCAGCCGACCCTATCGTACCTCAACGTGATCCAGTAGACAAGCTGCCACTCCCCGGCCAGCCGACCCTATCCTACCTAAACGCGATCCAGTAGAGAAGCTGCCACTCCCCGGCTAGCCGACACTATACTACCTCAACGCGATCCAGTAGACAAGGTGCCACTCCCCGGCCAGCCGATCCTATCCTACCTCAACGTGATCCAGTAGAGAAGCTGCCACTCCCCGGCCAGCCGACCCTAGCCTACCTCAGTGCGATCCAGTAGACAAGCTACCACACCCTGGCCAGCCAACGCTTTCCTATCTCAACGCGATACAGTCGACAAGCTGCCACTCCCCGGCCAGCCGACCCTACCCTACCTCAACGCGATCCAGTGGACGATCTGCCACTACCCGGCCAGCCGACCCTAGCCTACCTCAGTGCGATCCAGTAGACAAGCTGCCACTCCCTCGCCAGCCGACCCTAGCCCACCTCAGTGCGATCCAGTAGAGAAGCTGCCGCTCCGTGGCCAGCCGACAACATCCTACCTCATTGCGATCCAGTAGAAAAGGTGCCGCACCCTGGCCAGCGGACCCTATTCTACCTCAGTGCCATCTAGTAGACAAGCTGCCACTCCCCGGCCAGCCGACCTTAGCCTACCTGAAAGAGATCCATTAGAAAAGCTACCACTCCCCGGTCAGCCGACCCTATCCTACCTCAACGCGATCCAGTAGACAAGCTGCCACTCAACGGCAGCCGACCCTATCCTACCTCAACGCGATCCAGTAGACAAGGTGCCACTCCCCGGCCAGCCGACCCTATCCTCCCTCAACGTGATCCAGCAGAGAAGCTGCCACTCCCCGGCCAGCCGACCCTAACCTGTCTCAGTGCGATCCAGTATACAAGCTGCCACACCCTGGTTTGCCAACAATAGCCTACCTCAGTGCGATCCAGTAGACAAGCTGGCATTCCCTGAACAGCCGACCCTAGCCTACCTCAGTGCGATCCAGTAGACAAGCTGCCACTCCATGGCCATCCGATCCTAGCCTACCTCAGTGCGATCCAGTAGACAAGCTGCCACTCCCCGGCTAGCCGATCCTATCCTAACTCAATGCGATCCAGTAGACGAGCTTCCGCTCCCCAGCCAGCCGACCCTAGCCTACCTCAACGCGATCCAGAAGACAAGCTTCCACTATCCGACAAGCTGACCCTACCCTACCTCAACGCGATCCAGTAGACAAGCTGTCACTCCCCGACCAGCCGACCCAATCCTACCTCAATGCAATCCAGTAGACGAGCTGCCACGCCCCGACCAACCGATCCTATCCTACCTCAACGCGGTCCAGTAAACGATCTGCCACTCCCCGGCCAGCCGATACTAGCCTACCAGAAAGGGATCCAGTAGACAATCTGCCACTCCCCGGCCAGCCGACCCTATCCTACCACAGGGCGATCCATTAGACAAGCTGCCAATCCCCGGCAGCCGAACCTATCCTACCTCAACGCGACCCAGTAGACAAGCTGCCACACCTCGGCCAGTCGACCCCATCCTACCTCAACGCGATGCATCAGACGAGCCGCCGCTACCTGGCCAGCCGTCCCTTTCCTACCTCAACGCGATCCAGTAGACAAGCTGCCACTCCCCGGCCAGACGACACTAGCCTACCTCATCGCGATGCAGCAGACGAGCCGCCGCTCCCCGGCCAGCCGACCTTAATATACCTCAACGTGATCCAGCAGACGAGCCGCCACTCCCCGGCCAGCCGATCCTAGCCTACTTCAACGCGATCCAGTAGACGACCTACCGCTTCCCGGCCAGCCGATCCTAGCCCACCTCAACGCGATCAAGTAGAAAAGCTGCCACTCCCCGGCCAGACGATATTATCCTACCTCAACGCGATCAATTAGACAAGCTGCCACTCCCCAGCCAGCCGAAACTAGCCTACCACAACGCGATTCAGTAGACAAGCTGCCACTCCCCGGCCAGCCGACCCTATCCTTCCTCAACGTGATCCAGTAGACAAGCTGCCACTCCCCGACCAGACGACTCTAGCCTACCTCAACGCGATCCAGTGAACGAGCTGCCACTCACCAGACAGCCGACCCTATCCTACCTCAACGTGATCTAGTAGACGAGCTGCCACTCCCCGGCCAGCCGACCCTAGCCAACCGCACCGTGATCCAGTAGACAATCTGCAACTCCATGGGCAGCCGACCCTAGCCTACCTCAACGCGATCCAGTAGACGAGCTGCCACTCCCCCGCCAGCTGACTCTAGCCTACACCAACACGATCCAGCAGACTAGCCGCCACGCCCCGGCCAGCCGATCCTATCCTAGCTCAACGTGATCCAGTAGACGAGCCTCCACTCCCCGACCAGCTGACCCTATCCCACCTCAAAGCGATCCAGTAGAAAAGCTGCCACTCCCCGATCAGACGACCCTAGACTACCGAAAAGCGATCCGGTAGATAAGTTGCCAGTCCCATCCAGCAGACCCTAGCCTACCTCAATGAGATCCAGTAGACAAGCTACCACACCCTGGCCAGCCACCGCTATCCTATCTCAACATGATACAGTCGACAAGATGCCACTCCCCGGCCAGCCGACCCTAGCCTACCTCAACGCGGTCCAGTAGACGAGCTGCCACTCCCCGGCCAGACGGCACTAGCCTACCTCAACGCGATCCAGTAGACGAGCTGGGTCTCCCCGGCCAACCGACCCTAGCCCACCTCAACGCGATCCAGAAAACAAGCTGCCACTCCCTAACCAGCCGACCCTAGCCCACCTCAGTTCGATCCAGTAGAGAAGCTGCCGCTCCCTGGCCAGCCGACACTAGCCTACCTCAGTGCGATCCACTAGACAAGCTGTCGCTCCATGGCGCTTGGACCCTAGCCTACATCAGTGCGATCCAGTAGACAAGCTGCCACTCCCCGGCCAGCCGACACTAGCCTACCTCAACGCGATCCAGCAGACGAGCCGCCACTTCCCGACCAGCCGACCCTAATATACCTCAACGTGATCCAGCAGACGAGCCGCCACTCCCCGGCCATCCGACCCTAGCCTACCTCAACGCGATCCAGTAGACGACCTACCGCTCCCCGGCCATCCGACCCTATTCCACCTCAAAGCGATCCAGTAGAAAAGCTGCCATTCCCCGACCAGACGACAATTGCCTACCTCAACGCGATACAGTAGACAAGCTGGCACTCCCTGGCCAGGCGACCCTAGCCCACTTCAACACGATCCAGTAAATGAGCTGCCAATCCCCGGCCAGCCGACCTTAGCCTACCTCAACGCGATCCAGTAGACAAGCTGCCACTCCCCGGCCAGCCGACCCTATCCTACTTCAACGCGATCGAGTACAAAAGCTGCCACTCCCCGGCCAGCCGACCCTAGCCTACCTAAACGCGATCCAGTAGACAAGCTGCCACTCCTCGGCCAGCCGACCCTATCCTACCTCAACGCGATCCAGTAGACAAGCTGCCACTCCCCGGCCAGCCGACCCTAGCTTAACTCAGAGCGATCCAGTAGACGATCTGCCACTACCCGGCCAGCCGACCCTGGCCTACCTCAGTGCGATCAAGTAGACAAGCTGCCACTCCCTCGCCACCAGACCCTAGCCCTCCGCAGTGCGATCCTGTAGAGAAGCTGCCGCTCCGTGGCCAGCCGACCCTAGCCTACCTCAGTGCGATCCAGTAGACAAGCTGCCACTCCCTCGCCAGCAGACCCTAGCCCACCGCAGTGCGATCCAGTAGAAAAGCTGCCGCTCCCTGGCCAGCCGACCCTAGTGTACCTCATTGCGATCCAGTAGACAAGATGCCGCTCCCTGGCCAGCCGACCCCAGCCCATCTCAACTTGATCTTGTAGACAAGCTGCCACTCCCCGACCAGACGACTCTAGCCTACCTCAACGCGATCCAATGGACGAGCTGCCACTCCCTAGACAGCCGACCCTATCCTACCTCAACATGATCTAGTAGCCGAGCTGCCACTCCCCGGCCAGCCGACCATAGCCAACCTCACCGTGATCCAGTAGACGATCTGCCACTACCCGGCCAGCCGACCCTGGCCTACCTCAGTGCGATCAAGTAGACAAGCTACCACTCCCTCGCCACCAGACCCTAGCCCACCGCAGTGCGATCCAGTAGAGAAGCTGCCGCTCCATGGCCAGCCGACACTAGCCTACCTCAGTGCGGTCCAGTAGAAAAGCTGCCGCACCCTGGCCAGCCGACCCTATTCTACCTCAGTGCGATCCAGTAGACAAGCTGCCACTCCCTCGCCAACAGACCCTAGCCCACCGCAGTGCGATCCAGTAGAGAAGCTGCCGCTCCGTGGCCAGCCGAACCTAGCCTACCTCAGTGCGATCCAGTAGACAAGCTGCCACTCCCTCGCCAGCAGACCCTAGCCCACCGCAGTGCGATCCAGTAGAAAAGCTGCCGCTCCCTGGCCAGCCGACCCTAGTGTACCTCATTGCGATCCAGTAGACAAGATGCCGCTCCCTGGCCAGCCGACCCCAGCCCATCTCAACTTGATCTAGTAGACAAGCTGCCACTCCCCGACCAGACGACTCTAGCCTACCTCAACGCGATCCAATGGACGAGCTGCCACTCCCCAGACAGCCGACCCTATCCTACCTCAACATGATCTAGTAGCCGAGCTGCCACTCCCCGGCCAGCCGACCCTAGCCAACCTCACCGTGATCCAGTAGACAAGCTGCAACTCCATGGGCAGCCGACCCTAGCCTACCTCAACGCGATCCAGTAGACGAGCTGCCACTCCCCGGCCAGCTGACTCTAGCCTACACCAACGCGATCCAGTAGACGAGCCGCCACGCCCCGGCCAGCCGACCCTATCCTAGCTCAACGTGATCCAATAGACGAGCTTCCACTCCCCAGCCAGCCGACACTATCCCACCTCAAAGCGATCCAGTAGAAAAGCTGCCAATCCCCGACCAGACGACCCTAGACTACCTAAAAGCGATCCAGTAGACAAGCTGCCAGTCCCCGGCCAGCAGACCCTAGCCTACCTCAATGAGATCCAGTAGACAAGCTACCATACCCTGGCCAGCCACCGCTATCCCATCTCAACGTGATACAGTCGACAAGCTGCCACTCCCTGGCCAGCCGACCCTAGCCTACCTCAACGCGGTCCAGTAGACGAGCTGCCACTCCCCGGCCAGCCGGCTCTAGCCTACCTCAATGCGATCCAATAGACGAGCTGGGTCTCCCCGGCCAGCCGACCCTTGCCTACCTCAACGCAATCCAGAAGACAAGCTGGCACTCCCTAACCAGCCGACCCTAGCCCACCTCAGTTCCAACCAGTAGAGAAGCTGCCGCTCCCTGGCCAGCCGACACTAGCCTACCTCAGTGCGATCCAGTAGACAAGCTGTCGCTCCATGGCCAGCCGACACTAGCATACCTCAGTGCGATCCAGTAGACAAGCTGCCACTCCCCGGCCAGCCGACCCTAGCCTACCTCAACGCGATCCAGCAGACGAGCCGCCACTTCCCGACCAGCCGACACTAATATACCTCAACGTGATCCAGCAGACGAGCCGCCACTCCCCGGCCATCCGACCCTAGCCAACCTCAACGCGATCCAGTAGACGACCTACCGCTCCCCGGCAAGCCGACCCTATCCCACCTCAAAGCGATCCAGTAGAAAAGCTGCCACTCCCCGACCAGACGACAATAGCCTACCTCAACGCGATCCATTGGACAAGCTACCACTCCCCGGCCACCCGACCCTATCCTACCTTAACGCGATCAATTAGACAAGCTGCCACTGCCCGGCAAGCCGACCCTAGCCTACCTCAACGCGATCCAGTATACGATCTGCCACTACCCGGCCAGCCGACCCTAGCCTACCTCAGTACGATCCAGTAGAAAAGCTGCTGCTCCCTGGCCAGCCGACCCTTGCCTACCTCAACGCGATCCAGTAGACAAGCTGCTACTCCCCGGCCAGCCGACACTAGCACATTTCAACGTGATCCAGTAGACGAGCTGCCACTCCCCGACCAGCTGACCCTATCTTATATCAACGCGATCCAGTAAACAAGCTGCCACTCCCCGACCAGACGACCCTAGCCTACCTCAACGCAATCCACTGGACGAAATGCCACTCACCAGACAGCCGCCCGTATCCTACCTCAACGTGATCTAGTTGACGAGCTACCACTCCCCGGACAGCCGACCCTAGACTACCTGAACCCGATCCAGTAGACGAGCTGGCTCTTCCCGGCCAGCCGACCTTAGCCTACCTCAACGCGATCCAGTAGACAAACTGCCACTCTCTAACCAGCCGACCCTAGCACACCTCAGTGCGATCCAGTAGAGATGCTGCCGCTTCCTGGCCAGCCGACACTATCCTACCTCAGTGTGATCCAGTAGACAAGCTGCCGTTCCCTGGCCAGCGGACCATGACCTACCTCAGTGCGATCCAGTAGACAAGCTGCCACTCCCCGGTCAGCCAACCCTATCCTACCTCAACGCGATCAATTAGACAAGCTGCCACTCCCCGGCCAGCCGACCCTAGCTTAACTCAGAGCGATCCAGTAGACGATCTGCCACTACCCGGCCAGCCGACCCTGGCCTACCTCAGTGCGATCAAGTAGACAAGCTGCCACTCCCTCGCCACCAGACCCTAGCCCTCCGCAGTGCGATCCTGTAGAGAAGCTGCCGCTCCGTGGCCAGCCGACCCTAGCCTACCTCAGTGCGATCCAGTAGACAAGCTGCCACTCCCTCGCCAGCAGACCCTAGCCCACCGCAGTGCGATCCAGTAGAAAAGCTGCCGCTCCCTGGCCAGCCGACCCTAGTGTACCTCATTGCGATCCAGTAGACAAGATGCCGCTCCCTGGCCAGCCGACCCCAGCCCATCTCAACTTGATCTTGTAGACAAGCTGCCACTCCCCGACCAGACGACTCTAGCCTACCTCAACGCGATCCAATGGACGAGCTGCCACTCCCTAGACAGCCGACCCTATCCTACCTCAACATGATCTAGTAGCCGAGCTGCCACTCCCCGGCCAGCCGACCATAGCCAACCTCACCGTGATCCAGTAGACGATCTGCCACTACCCGGCCAGCCGACCCTGGCCTACCTCAGTGCGATCAAGTAGACAAGCTACCACTCCCTCGCCACCAGACCCTAGCCCACCGCAGTGCGATCCAGTAGAGAAGCTGCCGCTCCATGGCCAGCCGACACTAGCCTACCTCAGTGCGGTCCAGTAGAAAAGCTGCCGCACCCTGGCCAGCCGACCCTATTCTACCTCAGTGCGATCCAGTAGACAAGCTGCCACTCCCTCGCCAACAGACCCTAGCCCACCGCAGTGCGATCCAGTAGAGAAGCTGCCGCTCCGTGGCCAGCCGAACCTAGCCTACCTCAGTGCGATCCAGTAGACAAGCTGCCACTCCCTCGCCAGCAGACCCTAGCCCACCGCAGTGCGATCCAGTAGAAAAGCTGCCGCTCCCTGGCCAGCCGACCCTAGTGTACCTCATTGCGATCCAGTAGACAAGATGCCGCTCCCTGGCCAGCCGACCCCAGCCCATCTCAACTTGATCTAGTAGACAAGCTGCCACTCCCCGACCAGACGACTCTAGCCTACCTCAACGCGATCCAATGGACGAGCTGCCACTCCCCAGACAGCCGACCCTATCCTACCTCAACATGATCTAGTAGCCGAGCTGCCACTCCCCGGCCAGCCGACCCTAGCCAACCTCACCGTGATCCAGTAGACAAGCTGCAACTCCATGGGCAGCCGACCCTAGCCTACCTCAACGCGATCCAGTAGACGAGCTGCCACTCCCCGGCCAGCTGACTCTAGCCTACACCAACGCGATCCAGTAGACGAGCCGCCACGCCCCGGCCAGCCGACCCTATCCTAGCTCAACGTGATCCAATAGACGAGCTTCCACTCCCCAGCCAGCCGACACTATCCCACCTCAAAGCGATCCAGTAGAAAAGCTGCCAATCCCCGACCAGACGACCCTAGACTACCTAAAAGCGATCCAGTAGACAAGCTGCCAGTCCCCGGCCAGCAGACCCTAGCCTACCTCAATGAGATCCAGTAGACAAGCTACCATACCCTGGCCAGCCACAGCTATCCCATCTCAACGTGATACAGTCGACAAGCTGCCACTCCCTGGCCAGCCGACCCTAGCCTACCTCAACGCGGTCCAGTAGACGAGCTGCCACTCCCCGGCCAGCCGGCTCTAGCCTACCTCAATGCGATCCAATAGACGAGCTGGGTCTCCCCGGCCAGCCGACCCTTGCCTACCTCAACGCAATCCAGAAGACAAGCTGGCACTCCCTAACCAGCCGACCCTAGCCCACCTCAGTTCCAACCAGTAGAGAAGCTGCCGCTCCCTGGCCAGCCGACACTAGCCTACCTCAGTGCGATCCAGTAGACAAGCTGTCGCTCCATGGCCAGCCGACACTAGCATACCTCAGTGCGATCCAGTAGACAAGCTGCCACTCCCCGGCCAGCCGACCCTAGCCTACCTCAACGCGATCCAGCAGACGAGCCGCCACTTCCCGACCAGCCGACACTAATATACCTCAACGTGATCCAGCAGACGAGCCGCCACTCCCCGGCCATCCGACCCTAGCCAACCTCAACGCGATCCAGTAGACGACCTACCGCTCCCCGGCAAGCCGACCCTATCCCACCTCAAAGCGATCCAGTAGAAAAGCTGCCACTCCCCGACCAGACGACAATAGCCTACCTCAACGCGATCCATTGGACAAGCTACCACTCCCCGGCCACCCGACCCTATCCTACCTTAACGCGATCAATTAGACAAGCTGCCACTGCCCGGCAAGCCGACCCTAGCCTACCTCAACGCGATCCAGTATACGATCTGCCACTACCCGGCCAGCCGACCCTAGCCTACCTCAGTACGATCCAGTAGAAAAGCTGCTGCTCCCTGGCCAGCCGACCCTTGCCTACCTCAACGCGATCCAGTAGACAAGCTGCTACTCCCCGGCCAGCCGACACTAGCACATTTCAACGTGATCCAGTAGACGAGCTGCCACTCCCCGACCAGCTGACCCTATCTTATATCAACGCGATCCAGTAAACAAGCTGCCACTCCCCGACCAGACGACCCTAGCCTACCTCAACGCAATCCACTGGACGAAATGCCACTCACCAGACAGCCGCCCGTATCCTACCTCAACGTGATCTAGTTGACGAGCTACCACTCCCCGGACAGCCGACCCTAGACTACCTGAACCCGATCCAGTAGACGAGCTGGCTCTTCCCGGCCAGCCGACCTTAGCCTACCTCAACGCGATCCAGTAGACAAACTGCCACTCTCTAACCAGCCGACCCTAGCACACCTCAGTGCGATCCAGTAGAGATGCTGCCGCTTCCTGGCCAGCCGACACTATCCTACCTCAGTGTGATCCAGTAGACAAGCTGCCGTTCCCTGGCCAGCGGACCATGACCTACCTCAGTGCGATCCAGTAGACAAGCTGCCACTCCCCGGTCAGCCAACCCTATCCTACCTCAACGCGATCAATTAGACAAGCTGCCACTCCCCGGCCAGCCGACCTTAGCCTACCTCAACGCGATCTAGTAGACGAGGTGTCACTACCCGGCAGCCGACCCTATCGTACCTCAACGCGATCCAGTAGACGAGCTGCCACTCCACGGCCAGCCGACCCTATCCTACCTCAACGCGATCCAGTAGACAAGCTGTCACTCCCTGGCCAGCCGCCACAAGCACACCTCAGTGCGATCCAGTAGAGAAGCTGCCGCTTCCTGGCCAGCCGACACTAGCCTACCTCAGTGCGATCCAGTAGACAAGCTGCCGCACCCTGGTCAGCCAACGCTATCCTATCTCAACGCGATACAGTCGAAAAGCTGCCACTCCCCGGTCAGCCGACACAAGCCTACCTCAACGCGATCCAGTAGACGATCTGCCACTACCCGGCCAGCCGACCCTAGCCTACCTCAGTGCGATCTAGTAGACAAGCTGCCAGTCCCTCGCCAGCAGACCCTAGCCCACCTCAGTGCGATCCAGTAGAGAAGCTGCCGCTCCGTGGCAAGTCGACCCTAGCCTACCTCTGTGCGATCCAGCAGACAATCTGCCACTCCCTCGCCAGCAGACCCTAGCCCACCTCAGTGCGATCCAGTAGAGAAGCTGCCGCTCCCTGGCCAGCCGACACTAGCCTACCTCAGTGCGATCCACTAGACAAGCTGGCACTCCCTAACCAGCCGACCCTAGCCCACCTCAGTTCCAACCAGTAGAGAAGCTGCCGTTCCCTGGCCAGCCGACACTAGCCTACATCAGTGCGATCCACTAGACAAGCTGTCGCTCCATGGCCAGCGGACCCTAGCATACCTCAGTGCGATCCAGTAGACAAGCTGCCACTCCCCGGCCAGCCGACCCTGGCCTACCTCAGTGCGATCAAGTAGACAAGCTGCCACTCCCTCGCCACCAGACCCTAGCCCACCGCAGTGCGATCCAGTAGAGAAGCTGCCGCTCCATGGCCAGCCGACACTAGCCTACCTCAGTGCGGCCCAGTAGAAAAGCTGCCGCACCCTGGCCAGCCGACCCTATTCTACCTCAGTGCGATCCAGTAGACAAGCTGCCACTCCCTCGCCAACAGACCCTAGCCCACCGCAGTGCGATCCAGTAGAAAAGCTGCCGCTCCCTGGCCAGCCGACCCTAGTGTACCTCATTGCGATCCAGTAGACAAGATGCCGCTCCCTGGCCAGCCGACACCAGCCCATCTCAACTTGATCTAGTAGACAAGCTGCCACTCCCCGACCAGACGACTCTAGCCTACCTCAACGCGATCCAATGGACGAGCTGCCACTCCCCAGACAGCCGACCCTATCCTACCTCAACATGATCTAGTAGCCGAGCTGCCACTCCCCGGCCAGCCGACCATGGCCAACCTCACCGTGATCCAGTAGACGATCTGCCACTACCCGGCCAGCCGACCCTGGCCTACCTCAGTGCGATCAAGTAGACAAGCTTCCACTCCCTCGCCACCAGACCCTAGCCCACCGCAGTGCGATCCAGTAGAGAAGCTGCCGCTCCATGGCCAGCCGACACTAGCCTACCTCAGTGCGGTCCAGTAGAAAAGCTGCCGCACCCTGGCCAGCCGACCCTATTCTACCTCAGTGCGATCCAGTAGACAAGCTGCCACTCCCTCGCCAACAGACCCTAGCCCACCGCAGTGCGATCCAGTAGAGAAGCTGCCGCTCCGTGGCCAGCCGAACCTAGCCTACCTCAGTGCGATCCAGTAGACAAGCTGCCACTCCCTCGCCAGCAGACCCTAGCCCACCGCAGTGCGATCCAGTAGAAAAGCTGCCGCTCCCTGGCCAGCCGACCCTAGTGTACCTCATTGCGATCCAGTAGACAAGATGCCGCTCCCTGGCCAGCCGACCCCAGCCCATCTCAACTTGATCTAGTAGACAAGCTGCCACTCCCCGACCAGACGACTCTAGCCTACCTCAACGCGATCCAATGGACGAGCTGCCACTCCCCAGACAGCCGACCCTATCCTACCTCAACATGATCTAGTAGCCGAGCTGCCACTCCCCGGCCAGCCGACCCTAGCCAACCTCACCGTGATCCAGTAGACAAGCTGCAACTCCATGGGCAGCCGACCCTAGCCTACCTCAACGCGATCCAGTAGACGAGCTGCCACTCCCCGGCCAGCTGACTCTAGCCTACACCAACGCGATCCAGTAGACGAGCCGCCACGCCCCGGCCAGCCGACCCTATCCTAGCTCAACGTGATCCAATAGACGAGCTTCCACTCCCCAGCCAGCCGACACTATCCCACCTCAAAGCGATCCAGTAGAAAAGCTGCCAATCCCCAACCAGACGACCCTAGACTACCTAAAAGCGATCCAGTAGACAAGCTGCCAGTCCCCGGCCAGCAGACCCTAGCCTACCTCAATGTGATCCAGTAGACAAGCTACCATACCCTGGCCAGCCACAGCTATCCCATCTCAACGTGATACAGTCGACAAGCTGCCACTCCCTGGCCAGCCGACCCTAGCCTACCTCAACGCGGTCCAGTAGACGAGCTGCCACTCCCCGGCCAGCCGGCTCTAGCCTACCTCAATGCGATCCAATAGACGAGCTGGGTCTCCCCGGCCAGCCGACCCTTGCCTACCTCAACGCGATCCAGAAGACAAGCTGGCACTCCCTAACCAGCCGACCCTAGCCCACCTCAGTTCCAACCAGTAGAGAAGCTGCCGCTCCCTGGCCAGCCGACACTAGCCTACCTCAGTGCGATCCATTAGACAAGCTGTCGCTCCATGGCCAGCCGACACTAGCATACCTCAGTGCGATCCAGTAGACAAGCTGCCACTCCCCGGCCAGCCGACCCTAGCCTACCTCAACGCGATCCAGCAGACGAGCCGCCACTTCCCGACCAGCCGACACTAATATACCTCAACGTGATCCAGCAGACGAGCCGCCACTCCCCGGCCATCCGACCCTAGCCAACCTCAACGCGATCCAGTAGACGACCTACCGCTCCCCGGCAAGCCGACCCTATCCCACCTCAAAGCGATCCAGTAGAAAAGCTGCCACTCCCCGACCAGACGACAATAGCCTACCTCAACGCGATCCATTGGACAAGCTACCACTCCCCGGCCACCCGACCCTATCCTACCTCAACGCGATCAATTAGACAAGCTGCCTCTGCCCGGCAAGCCGACCCTAGCCTACCTCAACGCGATCCAGTATACGATCTGCCACTACCCGGCCAGCCGACCCTAGCCTACCTCAGTACGATCCAGTAGAAAAGCTGCTGCTCCCTGGCCAGCCGACCCTTGCCTACCTCAACGCGATCCAGTAGACAAGCTGCTACTCCCCGGCCAGCCGACCCTAGCCCATTTCAACGTGATCCAGTAGACGAGCTGCCACTCCCCGACCAGCTGACCCTATCTTACATCAACGCGATCCAGTAAACAAGCTGCCACTCCCCGACCAGACGACCCTAGCCTACCTCAACGCGATCCACTGGACGAAATGCCACTCACCAGACAGCCGCCCGTATCCTACCTCAACGTGATCTAGTTGACGAGCTACCACTCCCCGGACAGCCGACCCTAGACTACCTCAACCCGATCCAGTAGACGAGCTGGCTCTTCCCGGCCAGCCGACCTTAGCCTACATCAACGCGATCCAGTAGACAAACTGCCACTCCCTAACCAGCCGACCCTAGCACACCTCAGTGCGATCCAGTAGAGATGCTGCCGCTTCCTGGCCAGCCGACACTATCCTACCTCAGTGTGATCCAGTAGACAAGCTGCCGCTCCCTGGCCAGCGGACCATGGCCTACCTCAGTGCGATCCAGTAGACAAGCTGCCACTCCCCGGTCAGCCAACCCTATCCTACCTCAACGCGATCAATTAGACAAGCTGCCACTCCCCGGCCAGCCGACCTTAGCCTACCTCAACGCGATCTAGTAGACGAGGTGTCACTACCCGGCAGCCGACCCTATCGTACCTCAACGCGATCCAGTAGACGAGCTGCCACTCCACGGCCAGCCGACCCTATCCTACCTCAACGCGATCCAGTAGACAAGCTGTCACTCCCTGGCCAGCCGCCACAAGCACACCTCAGTGCGATCCAGTAGAGAAGCTGCCGCTTCCTGGCCAGCCGACACTAGCCTACCTCAATGCGATCCAGTAGACAAGCTGCCGCACCCTGGTCAGCCAACGCTATCCTATCTCAACGCGATACAGTCGAAAAGCTGCCACTCCCCGGTCAGCCGACACAAGCCTACCTCAACGCGATCCAGTAGACGATCTGCCACTACCCGGCCAGCCGACCCTAGCCTACCTCAGTGCGATCCAGTAGACAAGCTGCCAGTCCCTCGCCAGCAGACCCTAGCCCACCTCAGTGCGATCCAGTAGAGAAGCTGCCGCTCCGTGGCAAGTCGACCCTAGCCTACCTCAGTGCGATCCAGCAGACAATCTGCCACTCCCTCGCCAGCAGACCCTAGCCCACCTCAGTGCGATCCAGTAGAGAAGCTGCTGCTCCGTGGCAAGTCGACCCCAGCCTACCTCAGTGCGATCCAGTAGACAATCTGCCACTCCCTCGCCAGCAGACCCTAGCCCACCTCAGTGCGATCCAGTAGAGAAGCTGCCGCTCCCTGGCCAGCCGACACTAGCCTACCTCAGTGCGATCCACTAGACAAGCTGGCACTCCCTAACCAGCCGACCCTAGCCCACCTCAGTTCCAACCAGTAGAGAAGCTGCCGCTCCCTGGCCAGCTGACACTAGCCTACATCAGTGCGATCCACTAGACAAGCTGTCGCTCCATGGCCAGCGGACCCTAGCATACCTCAGTGCGATCCAGTAGACAAGCTGCCACTCCCCGGCCAGCCGACCCTAGCCTACCTCAACGCGATCCAGCAGACGAGCCGCCACTTCCAACCAGCCGACACTAGCCAACCTCAACGCGATCCAGTAGAAGACCTACCGCTCCCCGGCCAGCCGACCCTATCCCACTTCAAAGCGATCCAGTAGAAAAGCTGCCACTCCCCGACTAGACGACAATAGCCTACCTCAACGCGATCCATTGGACAAGCTACCACTCCCCGGCCACCCGACCCTATCCTACCTCAACGCGATCAATTAGACAAGCTGTCACTGCCCGGCCAGCCGACCCTAGCCTACCTCAACGCGATCCAGTATACGATCTGCCACTACCCGGCCAGCCGACCCTAGCCTACCTCAGTGCGATCCAGTAGAAAAGCTGCCGCTCCCTGGCCAGCCGACCCTTGCCTACCTCAACGAGATCCAGTAGACAAGCTGCCACTACCCGGCCAGCCGACCCTAGCCTATCTCAACGTGATCCAGTAGACGAGCTGCCACTCCCCGACCAGCTGACCCTATCTTACATCAACGCGATCCAGTAAACAAGCTGCCACTCCCCGACCAGACGACCCTAGCCTACCTCAACGCGATCCACTGGACGAGCTGCCACTCACCAGACAGCCGCCCGTATCCTACCTCAATGTGATCTAGTAGACGAGCTACCACTCCCCGGCCAGCCGACCCTAGCCAACCTCACTGTGATCCAGTAGAAAAGCTGCAACTCCATGGGCAGCCGACCCTAGACTACCTCAACCCGATCCAGTAGACGAGCTGGCTCTCCCCGGGCAGCCGACCTTAGCCTACCTCAACGCGATCCAGTAAACAAACTGCCACTCCCTAACCAGCCGACCCTAGCCCACCTCAGTGCGATCCAGTAGAGATGCTGCCGCTTTCTGGCCAGCCGACACTGTCCTACCTCAGTGTGATCCAGTAGACAAGCTGCCGCTCCCTGGCTAGCGGACCCTGGCCTACCTCAGTGCGATCCAGTAGACAAGCTGCCACTCAACGGTCAACCAACCCTATCCTATCTCAACGCGATCAATTAGACAAGCTGCCACTCCCCGGCCAGCCGACCTTAGCCTACCTCAACGCGATCTAGTAGACGAGGTGTCACTACCCGGCAGCCGACCCTGTCGTACCTCAACGCGATCCAGTAGACGAGCTGCCACTCCACGGCCATCCGACCTTAGCCTACCTCAACGCGATCTAGTAGACGAGGTGTCACTACCCGGCAGCCGACCCTATCGTACCTCAACGCGATCCAGTAGACGAGCTGCCACTCCACGGCCGGCCGACCGACCCTATCCTACCTCAACGCGATCCAGTAGACAAGCTTTCACTCCCTGGCCAGCCCCCAAAAGCCCACCTCAGTGCGATCCAGTAGAGAAGCTGCCGCTTCCTGGCCAGCCGACACTAGCCTACCTCAGTGCGATCCAGTAGACAAGCTGCCGCACCCTGGTCAGCCAACGCTATCCTATCTCAACGCGATACAGTCGAAAAGCTGCCACTCCCCGGTCAGCCGACACAAGCCTACCTCAACGCGATCCAGTAGACGATCTGCCACTACCCGGCCAGCAGACCCTAGCCTACCTCAGTGCGATCCAGTAGACAATCTGCCACTCCCTCGCCAGCAGACCCTAGCCCACCTCAGTGCGATCCAGTAGAGAAGCTGCCGCTCCGTGGCAAGTCGACACTAGTCTACCTCAGTGCGATCCAGTACAGAAGCTGCCGCTCCCCGGTTAGCCGACCCTATCCTACCTCAACGCGATCCATTAGACAAGCTGCCACTCCCCGGCAGCCGACCCTATCCTATCTCAACGTGATCCAGTACACAACCTGCCACTCCCCGGCCAGCCGACCTTAGCCTACCTCAACGCGATATAGTATACGAGGTGCCACTCCCCGGGGGCCGACCCTATAGTACGTCAACGCGATCCAGTAGACGAGCTGCCACTCCCCGGCCAGCCGACCCTATCCTACCTCAACGCGATCCATTAGACAAGCTGCCACTACCCGGCCAGCCGACCTTATCCTACCTCAACGCGATCCAGTAGACAATCTGCCACTCCCCGGCCAGCCGACCCTATCCTACCTCAACGTGATCCAGTAGCAAGCTGCCACTCCCCGGCCAGCCGACCCTATCCTACCTCAACGTGATCCAGTAGAGAAGCTGCCACTCCCCGGCAGCAGACCCTAACCTACCTAAGTGCGATCCAGTAGACAAGCTGCCAAACCCATGCCAGCCAACCATAGCCTACCTCAGTACGATCCAGTAGACAAGCTGGCACTCCCTGACCAGCCAGAAAAGCTGCCCCTCCCTGACCAGCCGACACTAGCCTACCTCAGTGCGATCCAGTAGACAAGCTGTCGATCCCTGGCCAGCGGACCCTAGCCTACCTCAGTGCGATCCAGTAGACAAGCTGCCACTCCCCGGCCAGCCGACCCTAGCCTTCCTCAACGCGATCCATCAGACGAGCCACCACTTCCCGGCCAGCCGACCCTAATATACCTCAACGTGATCCAGCAGACGAGCCGCCACTCCCCGGCCAACCGAACCTAGCCCACCTCAACGCGATCAAGTAGACAAGCTGCCACTCCCCGGCCAGCTGACATTATCCTACCTCAACGCGATCAATTAGACAAGCTGCCACTCCCTGGCAAGCCGACCCTAGCCCACCTCAGTGCGATCCAGTAGAGAAGCTGCCGCTTCCTGGCCAGCCGACACTAGCCTACGTCAGTGCGATTCAATAAACAAGCTGCCGCACCCTGGTCAGCCAACGCTATCCTATCTCAACGCGATACAGTCGACAAACTGCCACTCTCCGGCCAGCCGACCCTATCCTACCTCAACGCGATACAGTAGACAATCTGCCGCTCCCTGGCCAGGCGACCCTAGACTACCTTAACACGATCCAGTAGATGATCTGCCAATCCCCGGCAAGCCGACCCTAGCGTACCTTAACGCGATCCAGTAGACAAGCTGCCACTCCCCGGCCAGCAGACCCTATCCTACTTCAACGCGATCCAGTATACAAACTGCCACTCCCCGGCCAGACGACCCTAGCCTACCTAAACGCGATCCAGTAGACAAGCTGCCACTCCCCGGCCAGCCGACCCTATCCTACCTCAACGCGATCCAGCAGACAAGCTGCCGCTCCCTGGCCAGCCGACCCTAGTATACCTCAGTGAGATCCAGTAGACAAGCTGCCGCTCTCTGGCCAACAGACCCTAGCCTATCTCAGTGCGATCCAGTAGACAAGCTGCCGCTCCCTGGCCAGCCTACAATAGCCTACGTCAACGCGATCCAGTAGACAAGCTGCCGCTCCCCGGCCAGCCGACACTATCCCATCTCAATGTGATCCAGTAGACGAGCTGCCACTCCCCGACCAGCCGACCCTATCCTTCCTCAACGCGATCCAGTAGACAAGCTGCCACTCCCCGACCAGACGACCCTAGCCTACCTCATCGCCTTCCAGTGGACGAGCTGCCACTCCCTAGACAGCCGCCTCTATCCTACCTCAATGTAATCTAGTAGACGAGCTACCACTCCCAGGCCAGCAGACTCTAGCCAACCTCACCGTGATCCAGTAGAAAAGCTGCAACTCCATGGGCAGCCGACCCTATCCCACCTCAAAGCGATCCAGTAGAAAAGCTGCCATTCCCCGACCAGACGACCCTAGCCTACCTCAACGCGATCCAGTAGACGAGCTGCAACTCCCCGGCCAGCCGACCCTAGACTACCTCAACGCGGTCCAGTAGACGAGCTGCCACTCCCCGTCCAGCCGACCCTAGCCTACCTCGACGCGATCCAGTAGACAAGCTGGCTCTCCCCGGCCAGCCGAACCTAGCCTACCTCAAAGCGATCCAGAGGACAAACTGCCACTCCCTAACCAGCCGACCCTAGCCCACCTCAGTGCGATCCAGTAGAGAAGCTGCCGCTTCCTGGCCAGCCGACACTAGCCTACCTCAGTGCGATCCAGTAGACAAGCTGCCGCTCCCTGGCCAGCGGACCCTAGCCTACCTCAGTGCGATCCAGTAGACAAGCTGCCGCTCCCTGGCCAGCCGACCCTATCCTACCTCAACGCGATGCAGTAGACAAGCTGCCACTCCCCGGCCAGCCGACCCTATCCTACCTCAACACGATCCAGTAGACAAGGTGCCACTCCCCGGCCAGCCGACCCTATCCTACCTCAACGTGATCCAGTAGAGAAGCTGCCACTCCCCGGCCAGCCGACCCTAGCCTACTTCAGTGCGATACAGTAAACCCTGGCCAGCCAACGCTTTCCTATCTCAACGCGATATAGTCGACAAGCTGCCACTCCCCGGCCAGCCAACCCTAGCCTACCTTAACGCGATCCAGTAGACAATCTGCCACTACCCGGCCAGCCGACCCTAGCCTACCTCAGTGCGATCCAGTAGACAAGCTGTAACTCCCTCGCCAGCCGACCCTATCCTACCTCAACGCGGTCAGGTAGACGATCTGCCACTCCCCGGCCAGCCGATCCTAGCCTACCTCAACGCGATCGAGTAGACAAGCTACCGCTCCCTGGCCAGCCGTCCCTTTCCTACCTCAACGCGATCCAGTAGACAAGCTGCCACTCCCCGGCCAGCCGACACTAGCTTAACTCAACGCGATGCAGCAGACGAGCCGCCACTCCCCCGCCAGCCGACCCTAATATACCTCAACGTGATCCAGCAGACGAGCCGCCACTCCCCGTCCAGCCGATCCTAGCCTACTTCAACGCGATCCAGTAGACGAACTACCTCTTCCCGGCCAGCCGACCCTAGCCCACCTCAACGCGATCAATTAGACAAGCTGCCACTCCCAGGCCAGCCGACCCTAGCCTACCACAACGCGATCCAGTAGACAAGCTGCCACTCCCCGGCCAGCCGACCCTATCCTACCTCAACGCGATACAGTAGACAAGCTGCCACTCCCTGGCCAGGCGACCCTAGCCTACTTCAACACGATCCAGTAGATGAGCTGCCAATCCCCAGCCAGCCGACCCTAGCCTACCTCAACGCGATCCAGTAGACAACCTGCCACTCCCCGGCCAGCCGACCTTATCCTACTTCAACGCGATCCAGTACACAAGCTGCCACTCCCAGGCCAGCCGACCCTAGCCTACCTAAACGCGATCCAGTAGACAAGCTGCCACTACCCGGCCAGCCGACCCTATCCTACCTCAACGCGATCCAGTAGACAAGCTGCCACTCCCCGGCCAGCCGACCCTAGCCTACCTCAGTGCGATGCAGTAGACAAGCTGCCGGACCCTGGCCCGCCAACGCTATCCTATCTCAACGCGATACAGTCGACAAGCTGCCACTCCTCGGCCTGCCGACCCTAGCCTACCTCAACGCGATCCAGTAGACGATCTGCCAATCCCTCGCCAGCAGACCCTAGCCCACCGCAGTGCGATCCAGTAGAGAAGCTGCCGCTACCTGGCCAGCCGACCCTAGCCTACCTCATTGCGATCCAGTAGACAAGCTGCCGCTCCCTGGCCAGCCGACCCTAGCCTACCTCAACGCGATCAAGTAGACAAGCTGCCGGTCCCCGGCCAGTTAACCCTAGCCCATTTCAACGTGATCCAGTAGACGAGCTGCCACTCCCCGACCAGCCGACCCTATCCTTCCTCAACGCGATCCAGTAGACAAGCTGCCACTCCCCGACCAGACGACTCTACCCTACCTCAACGCGATCCAGTGGACGAGCTGCCACTCCCCAGACAGCCGACCCTATCCTACCTCAACGTGATCTAGTAGACGAGCTGCCACTCCCCGACCAGCCGACCCTATCCTTCCTCAACGCGATCCAGTAGACAAGCTGCAACTCCATGGGCAGCCGACCCTAGCCTACCTCAACGCGATCCAGCAGACGAGCTGCCACTCCCAGGCCAGCTGACTCTAGCCTACACCAACGCGATCCAGCAGGAGAGCCCCCACTCCCCAGCCAGCCGACCTATCCTAGCTCAACGTGATCCAGTAGACGAGCTGCCACTCCCCGGCCAACCGACCCCATCGCACCTCAAAGCGATCCAGTAGAAAAGCTGCCACTCCCCGACCAGACGACCCTAGCCTACCTCAACACGATCCATTGGACGAGCTGCCACTCCCCGGCCACCCGACCCTCTCCTACCTCAACATGATCCAGTAGACGAGCTGCAACTCCCCGGCCAACCGACCCTAGCCTACCCCAATGCGGTCCAGTAGACGAGCTGCCACTCCCCGGCCAGCCGACCCTAGCCTACCTCAACGCGATCCAGTAAACGAGCTGGCTCTCCCCGGCCAGCCGACCCTAGCCTACCTCAACGCGATCCAGTAGACAAGCTGCCACTCCAAACCAGGTGACCCTAGCCCACCTCAGTACGATCCAGTAGAGAAGCTGTCTCTCGCTGGCCAGCCGACACTAGCCTACCTCAGTGCGATCCAGTAGACAAGCTGCCACTCCCCGGCCAGCCGACCCTAGCCTACCTCAACGCGATCCAGCAGACGAGCCGCCACTTCCCGGCCAGCTGACCCTAATATACCTCAACGCGATCCAGTAGACGACCTACCGCTCCAGGGCCATCCGACCCTATCCCACCTCAAAGCGATCCAGTAGAAAAGCTGCCACTCCTCAACCAGACGCCAATAGCCTACCTCAACGCGATCCATTGGACGAGCTGCCACTCCCCGGCCACCGGAACCCATCCTACCTCAACGCGATCTATTAGACAAGCTGCCACTTCCCGGCCAGCCGACCCTAACCTACCTCAACGCGATCCAGTAGACAAGCTGCCACTCCAAGGCCAGCCGACCCTCTCCTACCTCAACGCGATACAGTAGTCAAGCTGCCGCTCCCTGGCCAGGCGACCCTAGCCTACCTCAACACGATCCAGTTGATGAGCTGCCACTCCCTGGCCAGCCGACCATAGCCTACCTCAGTGCAATCCAGTAGTCAAGCTGTCGCTCCCTGGCCAGCAGACCCTAGCCTACCTCGACGCGATCCAGTAGACAAGCTGCCGCTGCCCGGCCATCCGACCCTAGCCCAGCTCAACGTGATCCAGTAGACGAGCTGCCACTCCCCGACCAGCCGACCCTAGCCTACCTCAACGCGATCCAGTAGACAAGCTGCCACTCCCCGATCAGACGACCCGAGCCTTCCTCAACGCGATCCAGTGGGCGAGCTGCCACTCCCCACACAGCCGGCTCTATCCTACCTTAACATGATCTAGTAGACGAGGTACCACTCCCCGGCCAGCCGACCCTAGTCAACCTCACCGTGATCCAGTAAAAAAGCTGCAACTCCATGGGCAGCCGACCCTAGACTACCTCAACGCGATCCAGTAGACGAGCTGCCGCTCCCCGGGCAGCCGACACTAGCCTACACCAACGCGATCCAGCAGACGAGCCGCCACTCCCCGACCAGCCGACCCTATCCGACCTCAAAGCGATCCAGTAGAAAAGCTGCCACTCCCTGACCAGACGTCGCTAGCCTACCTCAACGCAATCCAGTGGACGAGCTGCCACTCCCCGGCCACACGACCCTATTCTACCTCAACTTGATCCAGTAGACGAACTGCAATTCCCCTGCCAGCCGACCCTAGCCTACCTCAACGCGGTCCAGTAGACGAGCTGCCACTCCCCGGCCAGTTGACCCTAGCCTACCTTAACGCAATCCAGTGGGCGAGCTGCCACTCCCCACATAGCCGGCCCTATCCTACCTTAACATGATCTAGTAGACGAGGTACCACTCCCCGGAAAGCCGACCCTAGTCAACTTCACCGTGATCCAGTAAAAAAGCTGCAACTCCATGGGCAGCCGACCCTAGACTACCTCAACGCGATCCAGTAGACGAGCTGCCGCTCCCCGGGCAGCCGACACTAGCCTACACCAACGCGATCCAGCAGACGAGCCGCCACTCCCCGACCAGCCGACCCTATCCGACCTCAAGGCGATCCAGTAGAAAAGCTGCCACTCCCTGACCAGACGACGCTAGCCTACCTCAACGCGATCCAGTAGACAAGCTGCCACTCCCCGGCCAGCCGACCCTGTCCTACCTCAACGCGATCCAGTAGACAAGGTGCCACTCCCCGGCCAGCCGACCCTATCCTACCTCAACGTGATCCAGTAGAGAAGCTGCCACTCCCCGGCCAGCCGACCCTAGCCTACTTAAGTGCGATACAGTACACCCTGGCCAGCCAACGCTTTCCTATCTCAACGCGATATAGTCGACAAGCTGCCACTCTCCGGCCAGCCAACCCTAGCCTACCTTAACGCGATCCAGTAGACAATCTGCCACTACCCGGCCAGGCGACCCTAGCCTACCTCAGTGCGATCCAGTAGACAAGCTGCAACTCCCTCGCCAACCGACCCTAATATACCTCAACGTGATCGAGCAGACGAGCCGCCACTCCCCGTCCAGCCGATCCTAGCCTACTTCAACGCGATCCAGTAGACGAACTACCTCTTCCCGGCCAGCCGACCCTAGCCGACCTCAACGCGATCAATTAGACAAGCTGCCACTCCCCGGCCAGCCGACCCTAGCTTACCTCAACGCGATACAATAGACAAGCTGCCACTCCCTGGCCAGGCGACCCTAGCCTACTTCAACACGATCCAGTAGATGAGCTGCCAATCCCCGGCCAGCCAACCCTGGCCCACCTCAACGCGATCCAGTAGACAAGCTGCCACTCCCTGGACAGCCGACCATATCCTACTTCAACGCGATACAGTACACAAGCTGCCACTCCCAGGCCAGCCGACCCTAGCCTACCTATACGTGATCCAGTAGACAAGCTGCCACTCCCCGGCCAGCCGACCCTATCCTACCTCAACGCGATCCAGTAGACAAGCTGCCACTCCCCGGCCACCCGACCCTAGCCTACCTCAGTGCGATGCAGTAGACAAGCTGCCGGACCCTGGCCAGCAAACGCTATCCTATGTGAACGCGATACAGTAGACAAGATGCTACTCCCCGGTCAGCCGACCCTAGCCTACCTCAACGCGATCCAGTAGACGATCTGCAACTACCCGGCCAGCCGACCCTAGCCTACCTTAACGCGATCCAGTAGACGAGCTAGCTCTCCCCGGCCAGCCGACCCTAGCCTACCTCAATGCGATCCAGAAGACAAACTGCCACTCCCTCTCCAGCAGACCGTAGCCCACCTCAGTACGATCCAGTAGACAAGCTGGCACTCACTGACCAGCCAGAAAAGCTGCCGCTCCCTGGCCAGCCGACACTAGACTACCTCAGTGCGATTCAGTAGATAAGCTGTCGCTCCCTGGCCAGCGGACCCTAGCCTACCTCAGTGCGATCGAGTAGACAAGCTGCCACTCCCCGGCCAGCCGACCCTAGCCTACCTCAACGCGATCCAGCAGCCGAGCCGCCACTTCCCGGCAAGCCGACCCTAATATACCTCAACGTGATCCAGCAGACCAGCCGCCACTCCCCGGCCAACCGACCCTAGCCCACCTCAACGCCATCAACTAGACAAGCTGCTACTCCCCGGCCAGCCGACATTATCCTTCCTCAACGCGATCAATTAGACAAGATGCCACTCCCCGGCCAGCCGACCCTAGCCTACCTCAACGCGACCTAGTAGACAAGATGCCACTACCCGGCCAGACGAACTTATCCTACCTCAACACGATCCAGTAGATGATCTGCCAATCCCCGGTCAGCCGACCCTAGCCTACCTCAACGCGATCCAGTAGAATAGCTGCCACTCCCTATCCAGCCGACCCTATCCTTCTTCAACGCGATCCAGTGCACAAGCTGCCACTCCCCGGCCAGCCAACCCTAACCTACCTAAACGGGATCCAGTAGACAAGATGCCACTCCCCAGCCAGCCGACCCTATCCTACCTCAACGCGATCCAGTAGACGATCTGCCACTACCCGGCCAGCCGACCCTAGCCTACCTCAGTGCGATCCAGTAGAAAAGCTGCCGCTCCCTGGCCAGCCGACCCTAGCCTATCTCAGTGCGATCCAGTAGACAAGCTGCCACTCCCAGACCAGACGACCCTAGCCTTCCTCAAGGCAATCCAGTGGACGAGCTACCACTCCCCAGACAGCCGACCCTATCCTACCTCAACGTGATCTAGTAGACGAGCTGCCACTCCCCGGCCAGCCGACCCTAGCCAACCTCACCGTAATCCAGTAGAAAAGCTGCAACTCCATGGGCAGCCGACCCTAGACTACCTGAACGCGATCCAGTAGACGAGCTGCTACTCCCTGGCTAGCCGACCCTAGCCTACACCAACGCGATCCAGCAGACGAGCCGCCACTTCCCGGCTAGCCGACACTATCCTAGCTCAAGGTGATCCAGTAGACGAGCTGCCACTCCCCGGCCAGCCGATCCTATCCCACCTCAAAGCGATCCAGTAGAAAAACTGCCACTCCCCGACCAGACGACCCTAGCACAATCAATGCGATCCATTGGACGAGCTGCCACTCCCCGGCCAGCCGACCCTAGCCTACCTCAACACGATCCAGTAGACGAGCTGGCTCTCCCCGGCCAGCCGACCCTAGCCTACCTCAACGCGATCCAGAAGACAAACTGCCATTCGCTAACCAGCCGATCCTATCCCATCTCAGTGCGATCCAGTAGAGAAGCTGCCGCTTCCTGGCCAGCCGACACTAGCCTATCTCAGTGCGATCCAGTAGACAAGCTGCCGCTCCCTGGCCAGTGGACCCTAGCCTACCTTAGTGCGATCTAGTAGACAAGCTGCCACTCCCCGGTCAGCCGACCCTATCCTACCTCAACGCGATCCATTAGACAAGCTGCCACTCCCCGGCCAGCCGACCTTAGCCTACCTCAACGCGATCTAGTAGACGAGGTGCCACTCCCCCGCAGCCGACCCTATCGTACCTCAACGCGATCCAGTAGAGGAGCTGCCACTCCCCGGCCAGCAGACCCTATCCTACCTCAACGCGATCCAGTAGACAAGCTGCCACTCCCCCGCCAGCCGACCCTATCCTACCTCAACGTGATCCAGTAGACAAGCTGCCACTCGCCGGTCAGCCGACCCTATCCTACCTCAACGTGATCCAGTAGACAAGCTGCCACTCCCCGGCCAGCCGACCCTAGCCTACCTCAGTGCGATCCAGTAGACAAGCTGCCACACCCTGGCCAGCCAATCATAGCCTATCTCAGTGCGATCCAGTAGACAAGCTGGCAATCCCTGACCAGCCGACCCTAGCCCACCTCAGTGCGATCCAGTACAAAAGCTGCCGCTCCCTGGCCACCAGACCCTCTCGTACATCAACGTGATCCAGTAGACAAGCTGCCACTCGCCGGTCAGCCGACCCTATCCTACCTCAACGTGATCCAGTAGACTAGCTGCCACTCCCCGTCCAGCCGACCATAGCCTACCTCAGTGCGATCCAATAGACAAGCTGCCACTCCCTGGCCAGCCAACCATAGCCTATCTCAGTGCGATCAAGTAAACAAGCTGGCACTCCCTGACCAGCCGATCCTAGCCCAACTCAGTGCGATCCAGTACAGAAGCTGCCGCTCCCTGGCCAGCAGACAATAGCCTACCTCAGTGCGATCCAGTAGACAAGCTGCCACTCCTCGGCCAGCCGACCCTATCCTACCTCAACGCGATCTAGTAGACGAGCTGCCACTCCTCGGCCAGCCGACCCTAGCCTACCTCAACGCGATCCAGTAGACGAGCTGCCGCTCCCCGGCCAGCCGACCCTAGCCTACCTGAAAGCGATCCAGAAGACAAGTTGCCACTACCCGGCCAGCCGACCCTACCCTACCTCAACGCGATCCTGTAGACGAGCTGCCACTCCCCGACCAGCCGACCCTATCCTACCTCAATGCCATCCAGTAGACGAGCTGCCACTCCCCGACCAGACGACCCTATCCTCCCTCAACGCGATCCAGTAGACGAGCTGCCACTCAACGACCAGACGACCCTAGCCTACCTCAGTGCGGTCCAGTAGACGATCTGCCACTCCCCGGCCAGCCGACCCTATCCTACCTGAAAGGGATCCAGTAGACAACCTGTCACTCCCCGGCCAGCCGACCCAATCCTACCACGGGGCGATCCATTAGACAAGCTGCCACTCCCCAGCATCCGACCCTATCCTACCTCAACGCGATCTAGTAGACAAGCTGCTGCTCCACGGCCAGCCGACACTAGCCTAACTCAACGCGATCCAGCAGACGAGCCGCCACTCCCCGGACAGCCGACGCTAATATACCTCAACATGATCCAGCAGAGGAGCCGCCACTCCCCGGCCAGCCAACCCTAGCCCACCTCAACGCGATCAAGTAGACAAGCTGCCACTCCCCGGCCAGCCGACCATATCCTACCTCAACGCGATCCAGTAGACAAGCTGCCGCTCCCCTGACAGCTGACTCTAGCTTACCTCTACGCGATCTAGTAGACGAGCTGCCACTCCCTGGCCAGCCGACCTTAGCCTTATTCAACGCGTTCCAGTATAAGAGCTGCCAATTCCCTGCCAGACGACCCTAGCCTACCTCAACGCGATCCAGTAGACAAGCTGCCGCTCCAAGCACGCCGACCCTAGCCTACCTCAACGCGATCCAGTAGACGAACCACCGCTCCTCGGCCAGCCGACCCTAGCCTACCTCAACGAGATACATTAGACAAGTTGCTACTCCCCGGCCAGCAGACCCTGTCCTATCTCAACGTGATCCAGTCGTTAAGCTGCCACTCCCCGGACAGCCTAGCCTAGCCTACCTCAACGTTATCCAGTAGACGATCTGCCACTTCCCGGCTCGCTGACCCCATCCTACCTCAACGCGATCCACTAGACAAGCTGCCACTCCCTAGCCAGGCGACCCTATCATACCTCAACGCGATCCAGTAGACGAGCTGCCACTCCCCTTCCAGCCGACCCTAGCCTACCTCAACGCGAACCAGTAGAAAAGCTGCCGCTCCCCGGAGAGCCGACCGTAGCCTACCTCAACGCGATCCAGTAGACAAGCTGCCACTCCATGGCCAGCCGACCCTAGCCCACCTCAACGCGATACAGTGGACGAGCTGCAATTCCCCGGCAGCCGACCCTATCCTACCTCAACACGATCCAGGAGACAAGCTGCCACTCCCCGGCCAGCCGACCCTAGCCTACCTCAACGCGATCCAGTAGACAAGCTGCCATTCCCCGGCCAGCCAACCCTAACCTACCTCAGTGCGATCCAGTAGACAAGCTGCCGCACCCTGGCCAGCCAACTCTAGCCTACATCATCGCGATCCAGCAGACGAGCCGCCACTCCCCAGCCAGCCGACACTAGCCTACACCAACGCGATCCAGCAGACGAGCCGCCACTCGCCAGCCAGCCGACCCTATCCTAGCTCAACATGATCCAGTACACGAGCTGCCACTCCCCGGACAGCCGACCCTATCCCACCTCAAAGCGATCCAGTAGAAAAGCTGCAACTCCCCGACCAGACGACCCTAGCCTACCTCAACGCGATCCATTGGACGAGCTGCCACTCCCCGGCCACCCGACACTATCGTACCTCAACGTGATCCAGTAGACGACCTGCCACTCCCCACCGAGCCGACCCTTGCCTACCTCAACGCTGTCCAGTAGACGCGATGCCACTCCCCGGCCAGCCGACGATAGCCTACCTCAACGCGATCCAGTAGACGAGCTGCCTCTCCCCGGCCAGCCGACCCTAGCCTACCTCAACGCGATCCAGAAGGCAAACTGCCACTCCCTAACCAGCCGACCCTAGCCCACCTCAGTGTGATCCAGTAGAGAAGCTGCCGCTTCCTGGCCAGCCGACACTAGCCTATCTCCGTGCGATCCAGTAGACGAGCTGTCGCTCCCTGGCCAGAGGACCCTCGAGTACCTCACTGCGATCCAGTAGATAAGCTGCCAATCCCCGGCAGCCGACCCTATCGTACCTCAACGCGATCCAGTAGACGAGCTGCCACTTCCCGGCAAGCCGACCCTATCCTACCTCAACGTGATCCAGTAGACAAGCTGCCACTCGCCGGTCAGCCGACCCTAGCCTAACTCAATGCGATCCAGTAGACAAGCTGCCGCACCCTGGCCAGCCAACCCTAGCCTACCTCAGTGCGATCCAGTAGACAAGCTGCCGCTCCCTTGCTAGCCGACACTAGCCGACCTCAGTGCGATCCAGTAGACAAGCTGCCGCTCTTTAGCCAGCCGACCCTAGCCTACCTGAAAGCGATCCAGTAGAGAAGCTGCCTCACCCTGGCCAGGCGACCCAAGCCTACCTCAGTGCGATACAGTAGAGAAGCTGCCGCTCCCTGGCCAGCCGACGCTATCCTACCTCAACGCGATCCAGTAGCAAAACTGCCACTTCCAAGCCAGCCGACCCTATCCTCAGTGCGATCCAGTAGACGAGCTGCCACTCCCCAGACAGCCGATCCTAGCCTACCTCAACGCGACCCAGTAGACGAGCTGCCACTCCCCAGACAGCCGGCCCTATCCTACCTCAACGTGATCTAGTAGACGAGCTACCACTGCCCGGTCAGCCGACCGTAGCCAACCTCCCCGTGATCCAGTAGAAAAGCTGCAACTGCATGGGCAGCCGACCCTAGACTACCTCAACGCGATCCAGTAGACGAGCTGCCACTCCCCGGCCAGCCGACACTAGCCTACACCAACGCGATCCAGCAGACGAGCCGCCACTACCCAGCCAGCCGACCTTGTCCTAGCTCAACATGATCCAGTAGACGAGCTGCCACTCCCCGGCCAGCCGACCCTATTCCACCTCAAAGCGATCAAGTAGAAAAGCTGCCACTCCCCGACCAGACGACCCTAGCCTACCTCAACGCGATCCATTGGACGAGCTGCCACTCCCCGGCCACCCGACACTATCCTACCTCAACGTGATCCAGTAGACGAGTTGCCACTCCCCACCCAGCCGACCCTAGCCTACCTCAACGCTGTCCAGTAGACGCGATGCCACTCCCCGGCCAGCCGACCCTAGCCTACCTCAACGCGATCCAGTAGACGATCTGCCTCTCCCCGGCCAGCCGACCCGAGCCTACCTCAACGCAATCCAGAAGACAAACTGCCACTCCCTAACCAGCCGACCCTAGCCCACCTCAGTGCGATCCAGTAGAGAAGCTGCCGCTTCCTGGCCAGCCGACACTAGCCTATCTCCGTGCGATCCAGTAGACAAGCTGCCGCTCCCTGGCCAGAGGACCCTAGCCTACCTCACTGTTATCTAGTAGATAAGCTGCCACTCCCCGGTCAGCCGACCCTATCCTACCTCAACGCGATCCATTAGACAAGCTGGCACTCCCCGGCCAGCCGACCTTGGCCTACCTCAACGCGATCTAGTAGACGAGGTGCCACTCCCCGGCAGCCGACCCTATCGTACCTCAACGCGATCCAGTAGACAAGCTGCCATTCCCCGGCAAGCCTACCCTATCCTACCTCAACGCGATCCAGTAGACAAGCTGCCACTCCCCAGCCAGCCGACCCTATCCTACCTCAACGTGATCCAGGAGACAAGCTGACACTCGCCGGTCAGCCGACCCTATCCTACCTCAACCTGATCCAGTAGACAAGCTGCCACTCCCCGGCCAGCCGACCCTAGCCTACCTCAGTGCGATCCAGTAGAAAAGCTGCCACACCCTGGCCAGCCAACCATAGCCTATCTCAGTGCGATCCAGTACAGAAGCTGCCGCTCCCTGGCCACCCGACCCTATCCTACCTCAACGTGATCCAGTAGACAAGCTGCCACTCGCCGGTCAGCCGACTCTATCCTACCTCAACGTGATCCAGTAGACAAGCTGCCACTCCCCGGCCAGCCGACCCTAGCCTACCTCAGTGCGATCCTGTAGACAAGCTGCCACACCCTGGCCAACCAACCATAGCCTACCTCAGTGCGATCCAGTAGACAAGCTGGCACTCCCTGGCCAGCAGACACTAGCCTACCTCAGTGCGATCCAGTAGACAAGCTGCCACTCCCCGGCGAGCCGACCCTATCCAACCTCAACGCGATCTAGTAGACGAGCTGCCACTCCTAGGCCAGCCGACCCTAGCCTACCTCAACGCGATCCAGTAGACGAGCTGCCGCTCCCCGGCCAGCCGACCCTATCCTACCTGAAAGCGATCCAGAAGACAAGCTGCCACTCCCCGGCCTGCCGACCATACCCTACATCAACGCGATCCAGTAGACTAGCTGCCACTCTCCGACCTGCCGACCCTATCCTACCTCAACGCGGTCCAGTGGACGATCTGCCACTCCCCGGCCAGCCGACCCTAGCCTACCTGAATGGGATCCAGTAGATAAACTGCCACTCCCCGGCCAGCCGACCTAATCCTACCACAGGGCGATCCATTAGACAAGCTGCCACTCCCCGGCAGTCGACCGTATCCTACCTCAACGCGACCCAGTAGACAAGCTGCCACACCCGGCCAGCCGACCCTATCCTACCTCAACGCGATCTAGTAGACAAGCTGACGCTCCCTGGCCAGCCGACCCTAGCCTACCTCAACGCGATCCAGTAGACAAGCTGCCACTCGCCGGACAGCCGACCCTAGCCTACCTCAACGTGATCCAGTAGACAAGCTGCCACTCCCCGTGCAACCGACCCTAGCCTAACTCAGTGCGATCCAGTAGACAAGCTGCCGCACCCTGGCCAGCTAACCCTAGCCTACCTCAGTGCGATCCAGTAGACAAGCTGCCGCTCCCTGGCCAGCCGACACTAGCCGACCTCAGTGCGATCCAGTAGACAAGCTGCCGCTCTTTGGCCAGCCGACCCTAGCCTACCTGAAAGCGATCCAGTAGAGAAGCTGCCTCACCCTGGCCAGGCGACCCAAGCCTACCTCAGTGCGATACAGTAGAGAAGCTGCCGCTCCCTGGCCAGCCGACGCTATCCTACCTCAACGCGATCCAATAGCAAAACTGCCACTTCCAAACCAGCCGACACTATCCTCAGTGCGATCCAGTAGACGAGATGCCACTCCCCTGCTAGCCGATCCTAGCCTACCTCAACGCGACCCAGTAGACGAGCTGCCACTCCCCAGACAGCCGAGCCTATCCTACCTCAACGTGATCTAGTAGACGAGCTACCACTCCCCGGTCAGCCGACCCTAGCCAACCTCACCGTGATCCAGTAGAAAAGCTGCAACACCATGGGCAGCCGACCCTAGACTACCTCAACGCGATCCAGTAGACGAGCTGCCACTCCCCGGTCAGCCGACGCTAGCCTACATCAACGCGATCCAGCAGACGAGCCGCCACTCCCCAGCCAGCCGACCTTATCCTAGCTCAACATGATCCAATAGACGAGCTGCCACTCCCCGGCCAGCAGACCCTATCCCACCTCAAAGCGATCCAGTAGAAAAGCTGCCACTCCCCGACCAGACGATCCTAGCCTACCTCAACGCGATCCATTGGACGAGCTGCCACTCCCCGGCCACCCGACCCTATCCTACCTCAACGTGATCCAGTAGACGAGCTGCCACTCCCCACCCAGCCGACCCTAGCCTACCTCAACGCTCTCCAGTAAACGCGATGCCACTCCCCGGCCAGCCGACCCTAGCCTACCTCAACACGATCCAGTAGACGATCTGCCTCTCCCCGGCCAGCCGACCCTAGCCTACCTCAACGCAATCCAGAAGACAAACTGCCACTCCCTAACCAGCCGACCCTAGCCCACCTCAGTGCGATCCAGTAGAGAAGCTGACGCTTCCTGGCCAGCCGACACTAGCCTATCTCCATGCGATCCAGTAGACAAGCTGCCGCTCCCTGGCCAGAGGACCCTAGCCTACCTCACTGCGATCTAGTAGATAAGCTGCCACTCCCCGGTCAGCCGACACTATCCTACCTCAACGCGATCCATTAGACAAGCTGGCACTCCCCGGCCAGCTGACCTTAGCCTACCTCAACGCGATCTAGTAGACGAGGTGCCACTCCCCGGCAACCGACCCTATCGTACCTCAACGCGATCCAGTAGACGAGCTGCCACTCCCCGGCAAGCCTACCCTATCCTACCTGAACGCGATCCAGTAGACAAGCTACCACTCCCCCGCCAGCCGACCCTATCCTACCTCAACGTGATCCAGTAGACAAGCTGCCACTCGCCGGTCAGCCGACCCTATCCTACCTCAACCTGATCCAGTAGACAAGCTGCCACTCCCCGGCCAGCCGACCCTAGCCTACCTCAGTGCGATCCAGTAGACAAGCTGCCACACCCTGGCCAGCCAACCATAGCCTATCTCAGTGCGATCCAGTAGACAAGCTGGCACTCCCTGATCAGCCGACCCTAGCCCACCTCAGTGCGATCCAGTACAGAAGCTGCCACACCCTGGCCACCCGAACCTATCCTACCTCAACGTGATCCAGTAGACAAGTTGCCACTCGCCGGTCATCCGACTCTATCCTACCTCAACGTGATCCAGTAGACAAGCTGCCACTCCCCGTCAAGCCGACCCTAGCCTACCTCAGTGCGATCAAGTAGAGAAGCTGCCACACCCTGGCCAACCAACCATAGCCTATCTCAGTGCGATCTAGTAGACAAGCTGGCAATCCCTGATCAGCCGACCCTAGTCCACCTCAGTGCGATCCAGTACAGAAGCTGCCGCTCCCTGGCCAGCAGACACTAGCCTGCCTCAGTGCGATCCAGTAGACAAGCTGCCACTCCCCGGCCAGCCGACCCTATCCAACCTCAACGCGATCTAGTAGACGAGCTGCCACTCCTCGGCCAGCCGACCCTAGCCTACCTCAACGCGATCCAGTAGACGAGCTGCCGCTCCCCGGCCAGCCGACCCTATCCTACCTGAAAGCGATCCAGAAGACAAGCTGCCACTCCCCGGCCTGCCGACCCTTCCCTACATCAACGCGATCCAGTAGACGAGCTGCCACTCTCCGACCAGCCGACCCTATCCTACCTCAATGCAATCCAGTAGACGAGCTGCCACTCCCCTACCAGCCGACCCTATCCTACCTCAACGCGATCAAGTAGACGAGCTGCCACTCCCCGACCGGACGACCCTAGCCTACCTCAACGCGGTCCAGTAGACGATCTGCCACTCCCCGGCCAGCTGACCCTAGCCCACCTTAAAGGGATCCAGTAGATAACCTGCCACTCCCCGGCCAGCCGACCTAATCCTACCACAGGGCGATCCTAATATTAGACAAGCTGCCACTCCCCGGCAGTCGACCCTATCCTACCTCAACGCGACCCAGTAGACAAGCTGCCACACCCGGCCAGCCGACCCTATCCTACCTCAACGCGATCTAGTAGACAAGCTGACGCTCCCTGGCCAGCCGACCCTAGCATACCTCAACGCGGTCCAGTAGACAAGATGCCACTCGCCGGCCAGCCGACCCTAGCCTACCTCAACGCGATCCAGCAGACGAGCCACCACTCCCCGGCCAGCCGAACCTAATATACCTCAACGTGATCCAGCAGAAGAGCCGCCACTCCCCGGCCAGCCGACCATAGCCTACCTCAACGCGATACAGTAGACGTCCTACCGCTCCCCGGCCAGCCAACCCTAGCCCACCTCAACGCGATCAAGTAGACAAGCTGCCACTCCCCAGCCAGCCGACCCTATCCTACCTCAACGCGATCCAGTAGACAAGCTGCCACTCCCTGGCCAAGCGACCCTAGCCTTATTCAACGCGATCCAGTATAAGAGCTGCCGATTCCCTGCCAGACGACCATAGCCTACCTCAACGCGATTCAGTAGACGAGCTGCCGCTCCCCGGCACGCCGAACCTAGCCTACCTCAACGCGATCCAGTAGACGAACCACCGTTCCTCGGCCATCCGACCCTATCCTATCTCAACGTGATCCAGTCGTTAAGCTGCCACTTCCCGGACAGCCTAGCCTAGCCTACCTCAACGCGATCCAGTAGACAAGCTGCCACTCCCCGGCCAGCAGACCCTACCCTACATCAACGCGATCCAGTAGACGAGCTGCCACTCTCCGACCAGCCGAACCTATCCTACCTCAATGCAATCCAGTAGACGAGCTGCCACTCCCCGACCAGACTACCCTATCCTACCTCAACGCGATCCAGTAGACGAGCTGCCACTCCCCGAGCAGACGACCCCATCCTACCTCAACGCGAACCAGTAGACGAGCTGCCGCTCCCCGGAGAGCCGACCCTAGCCTACCTCAACGCGATCCAGTAGACAAGCTGCCACTCCATGGCCAGCCGACCGTAGCCCACCTCAACGCGATACAGTGGACGAGCTGCCACTCCCCGGTAGCCGAATCTATCCTACCTCAACACGATCCAGGAGACAAGCTGCCACTCCCAGGCCAGCCAACCCTAACCTACCTCAGTGCGATCCAGTAGACAAGCTGCCGCACCCTGGCCAGCCAAACCTAACTCAGTGCGATCTAGTAGACAAGCTGCCGCTCCCTGGCCAGCCGACACTAGCCCACCTCAGTGCGATCCAGTAGACAAGATGCCGCTCCCTAGCCAGCCGACCCTACCCTACCTCAGTGCGATACAGTAGAGAAGCTGCCAATCCCTGGCCAGCCGACCCTATCCTACCTCAACGCGATCCAGTAGCCAAACTGCCACTTCCCAGTCTGCCGTCCCTATCCTTCCTCAACGAGATCCAGTAGACAAGCTGCCACTTCCCGGCCAGCCGACCCTAGCCAACCTCAACGCGATCCAGTGGACGAGCTGCGACTCCCCTGCCAGCCGACCCTATCGTACCTCAACGCGATCCAGCTGACGAGCCGCCATTCCCCGGGCAGCCGAACCAAGCCTATATCAACGCGATCCAGTAGACTAGCTGCGACTCCCCGGCCAGCCGATCCTAGCCTACCTCAACGCGATCCAGTAGACAAGCTGCCACTCCCCGGCCAGCCGACCCTACCCTACATCAACGCGATCCAGTAGACAAGCTGCCTCTCACTGGCCAGCCGACCCTAACCTACCTCAACGTGATCCAGTAGACGAGCTGCCACCCCCGGCCAGCACACCCTATCCTTCCTCAACGCGATCCAGTGGACAAGCTGCCACTTTCCGACCAGAGGACACTAGCCTACCTCAACGCGATCCAGTGGACGAGCTGCCAATCCCCAGACAGCCGAGCCTATCCTACCTCAACCCAGCATACGGGCCGCCACTCACCGGCCAGCCGAAGGTAGCCTACCTCAACGCAATCCAATCGACAAGCTGCACCCCCTGGCGAGCCGACCCTAACCTACCTCAACGCGATCCAGTAGATGAGCTGCCACTCCCTGGCGAGCCGACCCTAGCCTACCTCAACGCGATCCAGTAGACAAGCTGCCACACCCCGGCCATCCGACCCTAGACTACCTTAACGCGATCCAGTAGACGAGCTGCCGCTCCTCGGCCAGCCGACCCTAGCGTACCTCAGCGCGATCCAGTAGACGAGCTACCGCTCCCCGGCAAGCCAACCCTAGCCAACTCAACGCAATCCAGTAGAAGAGCTACCGCACCCTTGCCAGCCAACCCTATCCTATCTCAACGCGATCCAGTAGACAAGCTGCCACTCCCCGGGCAGCCGACCCTAGCCTACCTGAACGCGATCCAGTAGACGATCTGCCACTCCCCGGCAAGCCGACCCTAGCCTATCTCAGTGCGATCCAGTAGACAAGCTGCCACTCCTTCGCCAACCTACCCTAGCCCACCTCAACGCGATCCAGTAAACAAGCTGCCGCACCCTGTCCAGCCGACACTAGCCTACCTCAGCGCGATCCAGTAGAGAAGCTGCTGCTCCCTGGTCAGCCGACACTAGCCTACCTCAGTGCGATCCAGTAGACAAGCTGCCTCTCCCTGGCCAGCCGACCCCAACCTACCTCAACGCGATCCAGTAGACGAGCTGCCACCCCCGGCCAGCCGACCCTATACTTCCTCAACGCGATCCAGTGGACAAGCTGCCACTTTCCGACCAGAGGGCACTAGCCTACCTCAACGCGATCCAGTGGACGAGCTGCCACTCCCTAGACAGCCGACCCTATCCAACCTCAACGCGATCCAGTAGACGAGCTGCCACTCCATGGCCAGCCAACCCTCTCCTACCTCAAAGCGATCCAGTAGACAAGCTGCCACTCCCCGCCCAGCCGACCCTATCCTAACTCAACGAGATCCAGTAGACGAGCTGCCACTCCCCGGCCATCCGACCCTATCCTACCTGAACGTGATCCAGTAGAAGAGCTGCCACTCCCTGGCCAGCCAACCCTAACCCTCCTCAACGCGATCCAGTAGACAAGCTGCCACTCCCCGGCCAGCCGACCATATCCTACCTCAACGCGATCCAGTAGACGAGCTGCCACTCCCCGGCCAGCCGATACTATCCTACCTGAACGCGATCCAATAGACGAGCTGCCACTCCCCGGCCAGCCAACACTAGCCTACCTCAACGCGATCCAGCAGACGAGCGCCACTCCCCGGCCAGCCAACCCTATCCTACCTCAACGTGATCCAGTAGACGAACTACCACTCCCCGGCCAGCCGACCCTATCCTTCCTCAACTTGATCCAGTAGACGAGAGTCCACTCCCCGGCCATCAGTCCCTAGCCTACCTCAAAGCAATCCATTAGACAAGCTGCAACTCCCCAACTAGCCGACCCTCTCCTACCTCCAAGCGATCCAGGAGACAAGTTACCACTCCCCGGCCAGCCGACCCTAGCCTGCCTCAACGCGATCCATTAGACAAGCTGCCTCTCCCCGGCCAGCCAACCCTAGCCTTCCTCAACGCGATCCAGTAGACAAGCTGCCGCTCCCTGGCCAGCCTATTCTATCCTACCTCAACGTGATCCAGTAGAAGAGCTGCGACTCCCCGGCCAGCCGACCCTAGCCTACCTCAACGCGATCCAGTAGACCAGCTGCCACCTCCGGCCAGCCGACCCTATCCTTCTTCAACGCGATGCAGTAGACAAGCTGCCACTTTCCGACCAGACTACCCTAGCCTACCTCAACGCGATCCAGTGGACGAACAGCCACTACCTAGACAGCCGACCCTATCCTACCTCAACGCGATCCAGTAGACGAGCTGCCACTCCATGGCCAGCCGACCTTATACCACCTCAACGCGATCCAGTATACAAGCTGCCATTCCCCGACCAGCCGACCCTATCCTACATCAACGCGATCCAATAGAAGATCTGCCACTCCCCTGTCAGCTGACACTATCCTACCTGAACGCGGTCCAGTAGACAAGATGACGCACCCTGGCCCGCCAACCCTATCCTACCTCAGTTTGATGCAATAGACAAACTGCCGCTCCCTGGCCAGCCGAACCTAGCCTACCTCAGTGCGATCCAGTAGACAAGCTGCTGCTCCCTGGCAAGCCGACCCTAGCCCACCTCAACGCGATCCAGTAGACGAGCTGCCACTTCCGGCCAGCAGGCCCTATCCTTCCTCAACGCGATCCGGTAGACAAGATGTCACTCGCCGACCAGACGACCCTATCCTACCTCAACGCCATCCAGTAGACGAGCTGCAATTCCATGACCAGCCGAACATAGCCTACCTCAACGCGATCCAGTAGACAAGCTGCCACTTTCCGACCATACGACACTAGCCTACCTCAACGCGATCCAGTGGACGAGCTGCCACTCCCTAGACAGGCGACCCTATCCTGCCTCAACGCGATCCAGTAGACGAGCTGCCACTCCATGGCTAGCCGACCCTAGCCTACCTGAACGCGATCCAGTAGACAAGCTGCCACTCCCTGACAAGCCGACACTATCCTACCTCAACGCGATCCAGTAGACGATCTGCCACTCCCCTGCCAGCTGACCCTATCATACCTCAACGCGGTCCAGTAGACAAGATGACGCACCCTGGCCAGCCAACACTAGCCTACCTCAGTTCGATGCAATAGACAAGCTGCCGCTCCCTGGGCCAACGACCCCATCACACCTCAGTGAGGTCCAGTAGACAAGCTGCCGCTCCCTGGCCAGCCGACCCTAGCCTACCTCAGTGCGATCCAGTAGAGAAGCTGCCTCTCCCTGGGCAGCCGACCCTAGCCTACTTCAGTGCGATCCAGTAGAGAAGCTGCCACTCCCTGGCCAGCCAACACTAGCCTACCTCAGTGCGATCCAGTAGACAAGCTGCCACTCCCTGGCCTTCCGACCCTAGCCTACCATAATGCGATCCAGCAAAAAATCTGCCGCACCCTGGCCAGCCGACCCTAGCCTACCTCAGTGCGATCCAGTACAGAAGCTGCCGCTCCCTGGGCAGCCGACCCTAGCCTACCTCAGTGCGATCCAGTAGAGAAGCTGCCACTCCCCGGTCAGCCGACCCTATCCTACCTGAACGCGATCGATTAGACAAGCTGCCACTCACCGGACAGCCGACCTTAGCCTCCCTCAACGCGATCTAGTCACGAGGTGCCACTCCCCGGCAGCCGACACTATCGTACCTCAACCCGATCCAATAGACGAGCTGCCACTACCCGGCCAGCCGACCCTGTCCTACCTCAACGCGATCCAGTAGACAAGCTGCCACTCCCCCCCCAGCGGACCCTATCCTACCTCAACGTGATCCAGTAGACAAGCTGCCACTCGCCGGTCAGCCGACCCTATCCTACCTCAACGTGATCCAGTAGACAAGCTGCCACTCCCCGGCCAGCCGACCCTATCTTACCTCAACGCGATCCAGTAGATAAGCTGGCACTCCCCCCCAAGCCGACCCTATCCTACCTCAACGTGATCCAGTAGACAAGCTGCCACTCGCCGGTCAGCCGACCCTATGCTACCTCAACGCGATCCAGTAGACAAGCTGCCACTTCCAGGCCAGCCGACCCTAGCCTACCTCAGTGTGATCCAGTAGACAAGCTGCCACACCCTGGCCAGCCAACCATAACCTATCTCAGTGCGATCCAGTAGACAAGCTGGCACTCCCTGATCAGCCGACCCTAGCCCACCTCAGTGCGATCCAGTACAGAAGCTGCCGCTCCCTGGCCACCAGACCCTATCCTACCTCAACGTGATCTAGTAGACAAGCTGCCACTCGCCGGTCAGCCGACACTATCCTACCTCAACCTGATCCAGTAGACAAGCTACCACTCCCCGTCCAGCCGACCCTAGCTTATCTCAGTGGATCCAGTAGACAAGCTGCCAAACCCTGGCCAGCCAACCATAGCCTATCTCAGTGCGATCCAGTAGACAAGCTGGCACTCCCTGACCAGCCGACACTAGCCCACCTCAGTGCGATCCAGTACAGAAGGTGCCGCTCCCTGGCCAGCTGACACTAGCCTACCTCAGTGCGATCCATTAGAGAAGCTGCCACTCCCCGGCCAGCCGACCCGATCCTACCTCAACGCGATCTAGTAGACGAGATGCCACTCCTCGGCCAGCCGACCCTAGCCTACCTCAACGCGATCCAGTAGACGAGCTGCCGCTCCCCGGCCAGCCGACCCTAGCCTACCTGAAAGCGATCCAGAAGACAAGCTGCCACTCCCCGGCCAGCCGACCCTACCCTACCTCAACGCGATCCTGTAGACGAGCTGAAACTCCCCGACCAGCCGACCCTATCCTACCTCAACGCGATCCGGTAGACGAGCTGCCACTCCCCGACCAGACGACCCTAGCCTACCTCAACGCGGTCCAGTAGACGATCTGCCACTCCCCGGCTAGCCGACCCTAGCCTACCTCAACGGGATCCAGTAGACGAGCTGCCACTCCCCTTCCAGCCGACACTAGCCAACCTCAACGCGAACCAGTAGACGAGCTGCCGCTCCCCGGAGAGCCGACCCTAGCCTACCTCAACGCGATCCATGGCCAGCCGACCCTAGCCCACCTCAACGTGATACAGTGGACGAGCTGCAACTCCCCGGCAGCCGACCCTATCCTAAATCAAAACGATCCAGGAGACAAGCTGCCACTACCCGGCCAGCCGGCCCTAGCCTACCTCACCGCGATCCAGTAGACAAGCTGCCACTCCCCGGCCAGCCAACCCTAACCTACCTGAGTGCGATCCAGTAGACAAGCTGCCGCACCCTGGCCAGCCAACACTAGCCTACCTCAATGCGATCAAGTAGAGAAGCTGCCGTTCCCTGGCCAGCCGACACTAGCCGACCTCAGTGCGATCCAGTAGATAAGCTGCCGCTCTTTGGCCAGCCGACCCTAGCCTACATGAGAGCGATCCAGTAGAGAAGCTGCCTCATCCTGGCCAGCCGACCCAAGCCTACCTCAGTGCGATACAGTAGAGAAGCTGCCACTCCCTGGCCAGCCGACCCTATCCTACTTCAACGCGATCCAGTAGCCAAACTGCCACTTCCCAGCCAGCCGACCCTATCCTCAGTGCGATCCAGTAGACGAGATGCCACTCCCCTGCCAGCCGATCCTAGCCTACCTCAACGCGCCCCAGTAGACGAGCTGCCACTCCCCAGACAGCCGACCCTATCCTACCTCAACGTGATCTAGTAGACGAGCTACCACTCCCCGGTCAGCCGACCCTAGCCTACCTCACAGTGATCCAGTAGAAAAGCTGCAACTGCATGGGCAGCCGACCCTAGACTACCTCAACGCGATCCAGTAGACGAGCTGCCACTCCCCGGCCAGCCGACTCTAGACTACCTCAACGCGATCCAGTAGACGAGCTGCCACTCCCCGGCCAGCCGACCCTAGCCTACACCAACGCGATCCAGCAGACGAGCCGCCACTCCCTAGCCAGCCGACCCTATCGTAGCTCAACATGATCCAGTAGACGAGCTGCCACTCCCCGGCCAGCCGACCCTATCCCACCTCAAAGCGATCCAGTAGAAAAGCTGCCACTCCCCGACCAGACGACCCTAGCTTACCTCAACGCGATCCATTGGACGAGCTGCCACTCCCCGGCCACCAGACACTATCCTACCTCAGCGCGATCCAGTAGACAAGCTGCCACTCCCCCCCAAGCCGACCCTATCCTAGCTCAACGTGATCCAGTATACAAGCTGCCACTCACCGGTCAGCCGACCCTATCCTACCTCAACGTGATCCAGTAGACAAGCTGCCACTCCCCGGCCAGCCGACCCTATTCTACCTCAGTGCGATCCAGTAGACAAGCTGCCACACCCTGGCCAGCCAACCATAGCCTATCTCAGTGCGATCCAGTAGATAAGCTGGCACTCCCTGATCAGCCGACCCTAGCCCACCTCAGTGCGATCCAGTACAGAAGCTGTCGCTCCCTGGCCACCAGACCCTATCCTACCTCAACGTGATCTAGTAGACAAGCTGCCACTCGCCGGTCAGCCGACCCTATCCTACCTCAACCTGATCCAGTAAACAAGCTGCCACTCCCCGTCCAGCCGACCCTAGCTTATCTCAGTGCGATCCATTAGAAAATATGCCGCACCCTGGCCAGCCAACCATAGCCTATCTCAGTGCGATCCAGTAGACAAGCTGGCACTCCCTGACCAGCCGACCCTAGCCCACCTCAGTGCGATCCAGTACAGAAGGTGCCGCTCCCTGGCCAGCTGACACTAGCCTACCTCAGTGCGATCCATTAGAGAAGCTGCCACTCCCCGGCCAGCCGACCCGATCCTACCTCAACGCGATCTAGTAGACGAGATCTCACTCCTCGGTCAGCCGACCCTAGCCTACCTCAACGCGATCCAGTAGACGAGCTGCCGCTCCCCGGCCAGCCGACCCTAGCCTACCTGAGAGCGATCCAGAAGACAAGCTGCCACTCCCCGGCCAGCCGACCCTACCCTACCTCAACGCGATCCTGTAGACGAGCTGAAACTCCCCGACCAGCCGACCCTATCCTACCTCAACGCGATCCAGTAGACGAGCTGCCACTCCCAGACCAGACGACCCTAGCCTATCTCAACGCGGTCCAGTAGACGATCTGCCACTCCCCGGCTAGCCGACCCTAGTCTACCTCAACGCGATCCAGTAGACGAGCTGCCACTCCCTTTCCAGCCGACCCTAGCCTACCTCAACGCGAACCAGTAGACGAGCTGCCGCTCCTCGGAGAGCCGACCCTAGCCTACCTCAACGCGATCAATGGCCAGCCGACCCTAGCCCACCTCAACGCGATACAGTGGACGAGCTGCAACTCCCCGGTAGCCGACCCTATCCTACATCAAAACGACCCAGGAGACAAGCTGCCACTACCCGGCCAGCCGACCCTAGCCTACCTCAACGCGATCCAGTAGACAAGCTGCCACTCCCCGGCCAGCCAACCCTAACCTACCTGAGTGCGATCCAGTAGACAAGCTGCCGCACCCTGGCCAGCCAACCCTAGCCTACCTCAATGCGATCAAGTAGACAAGCTGCCGCTCTTTGGCCAGCCGACCCTAGCCTACATGAGAGCGATCCAGTAGAGAAACTGCCTTACCCTGGCCAGCCGACCCAAGCCTACCTCAGTGCGATACAGTGGAGAAGCTGCCACTCCCTGGCCAGCCGACCCTATCGTACCTCAACTCGATCCAGTAGCCAAACTGCCACTTCCCAGCCAGCCGACCCTATCCTCAGTGCGATCCAGTAGACGAGATGACACTCCCCTACCAGCCGATCCTAGCCTACCTCAACGCGACCCAGTAGACGAGCTGCCACTCCCCAGACAGCCGACCCTATCCTATCTCAACGTGATCTAGTAGACGAGCTACCACTCCCCGGTCAGCCAACCCTAGCCAACCTCACCGTGATCCAGTAGAAAAGCTGCAACTGCATGGGCAGCCGACCCTAGACTACCTCAAAGCGATCCAGTAGACGAGCTGCGACTCCCCGGCCAGCCGACCCTAGACTACCTCAACGCGATCCAGTAGACGAGCTGCCACTCCCCGGCCAGCCGACCCTAGCCTACACCAACGCGATCCAGCAGACGAGCCGCCACTCCCTAGCCAGCCGACCGTATCCTAGCTCAACATGATCAAGTAGACGAGCTGCCACTCCCCGGCCAGCCGACCCTATCCCACCTCAAAGCGATCCAGTAGAAAAGCTGCCACTCCCCGACCAGACGACCCTAGCTTACCTCAACGCAATCCATTGGACGAGCTGCCACTCCCCGGCCACCAGACCCTATCCTACCTCAACGTGATCCAGTAGAAGAGCTGCAACTCCCCAGCCAGCCGACCCTAGGCTACCTCAACGCGGTCCAGTAGACGCGCTGCCACTCCCTGGCCAGCCGACCCTAGCCTACCTCAAAGTGATCCAGAAGACAAACTGCCACTCCCTAGCCAGCCGACCTTAGCCCACCTCGGTGCGATCCAGTAGAGAAGCTGCCGCTTCCTGGCCAGCCGACACTAGCCTATCTCCGTGCGATCCAGTAGACAAGCTGCCGCTCCCTGGCCAGCGGACCCTAGCCTACCTCAGTGATATCCAGTAGACAATCTGCCACTCCCCGGTCAGCCGACCCTATCCTACCTCAACGCGATCCAGTAGACAAGATGTCACTCCCCGGCCAGCCGACCTTGGCCTACCTCAACGCGATCTAGTAGACGAGGTGCCACTCCCCGGCAGCCGACCCTATAGAACCTCAACGCGTTCCAGTAAACGAGCTCCCACTCCCCGGCAAGCCGACCCTATCTTACCTCAACGCGATCCAGTAGACAAGCTGCCACTCCCCCGGAAGCCGAACCTATCCTACCTCAACGTGATCCAGTAGACAAGCTGCCACTTGCCGGTCAACCGACCCTATCCTACCTCAACCTGATACAGTAGACAAGCTGCCACTCCCCGGCCAGCCGACCCTAGCATACCTCAGTGTGCTCCAGTAGACAAGCTGCCACACCCTGGCCAGCCAACCATAACCTATCTCAGTGCGATCCAGTAGACAAGTTGGCACTCCCTGATCAGCCGACCCTAGCCCACCTCAGTGCGATCCTGTACAGAAGCTGCCGCTCCCTTGCCAGCAGACACTAGCCTACCTCAGTGCGATCCAGTATACAAGCTGCCACTCACCGGCCAGCCGACCCTAGCCTACCTCAATGCGATCCAGTAGAGAAGCTGCCGCTCCCTGGCCAGCCGACCCTATTCTAAATCAGTGCGATCCAGTAGACAAGCTGCCGCTCCCCGGCAAGCCGACCCTAGCCCACCTGAACGCGATCCAATAGACAAGCTGCCGCTCCCCGGCAAGCCGACCCTAGCCCACCTCAACGCGATCCAGTAAACGAGCTGCCACTTCAGGCCAGCAGGCCCAATCCTTCCTCAACGCGATCCGGTAGACAAGATGCCACTCGCCGACCAGACGACCCTATCCTACCTCAACGCCATCCACTAGATTAGCTGCCATTCCATGACCAGCCGAACATAGCCTACCTCAACGCGATCCAGTAGACGAGCTGCCACTCCCCGGTCAGCTGACCCTACCCTACATCAACGCGATCCAGTAGACGAGCTGCCACTCCCTGGCCAGCCACCACTAGCCTACGTCAACGCGATCCAGCAGAGGAGGTAGCACTCCCCGGCCAGCCAACACTAGCCTATATCAACGCGATCCAGCAGACGAGCCGCCACTCCACGGACAACCAACACTATCCTACCTCAACGTGATCCAGTAGACGAGCTGCCACTCCCCGGCCAGCTGACCCTAGCCTACCTAAATCCGATCTAGTAGATAAGCTGCCGCTCCCTGGCCAGCCGACCCTGACCTACCTCAGTGCGATCCAGTAAACAAGCTGCCGCTCCCTGGCCAACAATCCCTAGCCCACCTCAACGCGATCCAACAAACGAGCTGCAAATCCCGGCCAGCCGACCCTATCCTTCCTCAACGCGATCCAGTAGACAAGCTGCCACTTTCCGACCAGACGACAATAGCCTACCTCAACGCGATCCAGTGGACGAGCTGCCACTCCATGGCTAGCCGACCCTAGCCTACCTCAACGCGATCCAGTAGACAAGCTGCCACTCCCTGACAAGCCGACACTATCGTACCTCAACGCGATCCAGTAGACGATCTGCCACTCCCCTGCCAGCTGACCCTATCATACCTCAACGCGGTCCAGTAGACAAGATGCCGCACCCTGGCCAGCCAACCCTAGCCTACCTCAGTTCGATGCAATAGAGAAGCTGCCGCTCCCTGGGCAGCCGACCCCATCACACCTCAGTGCGATCCAGTAGACAAACTGCCGCTCCCTGGCCAGCCGACCCTAGCCTACTTCAGTGCGATCCAGTAGAGAAGCTGCCGCTCCCTGGCCAGCCAACACTAGCCTACCTTAGTGCGATCCAGTAGACAAGCTGCCGCTCCCTGGCCTTCCGACCCTAGCCTACCTTAGTGCGATCCAGTAAAAAAGCAGCCGCACCCTGGCCAGCCGACCCTAGCCTACCTCAGTGCGATCCAGTACAGAAGCTGCCGCTCTCTGGGCAGCCGATCCTAGCCTACTTCAGTGCGATCCAGTAGAGAAGCTGCCACTCCCAGGTCAGCCAACCCTATCCTACCTCAACGAGATCCATTAGACAAGCTGCCACTCCTCGGACAGCCGACCTTAGCCTACCTCAACGCGATCTAGCCACGAGGTGCCACTCCCCGGCAGCCGACCCTATCGTACCTCAACCCGATCCAGTAGACGAGCTGCCACTCCCCGGCCAGCCGACACTATCCTACCTCAACGCGATCCAGTAGACGAGCTGCCACTTCCCGGCAAACCGACCCTATCCTAACTAAAGAAAGCTGCCGCTCCCTGGCCACCAGACCCTATCCTACCTCAAAGTGATCCAGTAGACAAGCTGCCACTCGCCGGTCAGCCGACCCTATCCTACCTCAACGTGATCCAGTAGACGAGCTGCCACTCCTCGGCCAGCCGACACTATCCTACCTCAACGCGATCCAGTAGACGAGCTGCCACTTCCCGGCAAGCCGACCCTATCCTAACTAAAGGAAGCTGCCGCTCCCTGGCCATCAGACCCTATCCTACCTCAACGTGATCCAGTAGACAAGCTGCCACTCGCCGGTCAGCCGACCCTATCCTACCTCAACGTGATCCAGTAGACAAGCTGCCACTCCCCGTCCAGCCGACCCTAGCCTATCTCAGTGCGATCCAGTAGACAAACTGCCACACCCTGGCCAGCCAACCATAGCCTATCTCAGTGCGATCCAGTAGAAAAGCTGGCACTCCCTGACCAGCCGAACCTAGCCCAACTCAGTGCGATCCAGTACAGAAGCTGCCGCTCCCTGGCCAGCTGACACTAGCCTACCTCAGTGAGATCCAGTAGACAAACTGCCACTCCCCGGCCAGCCGACCCTATCCTACCTCAACGCGATCTAGTAGAAAAGCTGCAGCTCCATGGGCAGCCGACCCTAGACTACCTCAACGCGATCCAGTAGACGAGCTGCCACTTCCCGGCCAGCCGACCCTAGCCTACACCAACGCGATCCAGCAGACGAGCCGCCACTCCCCAGGCAGCCGACCCTATCCTAGCTCAACATGATCCAGTAGACGAGCTGCCACTCCCCGGCCAGCCGACCCTATCCCACCTCAAAGCGATCCAGTAGAAAAGCTGCCACTCACCGACCAGACGACCCTAGCCTACCTCAACGCGATCCATTGGACGAGCTACCACTCCCCGGCCACCCGACACTATCCTACCTCAACGTGATCCAGTAGAAGAGCTGCAACTCCCCAGCCAGCCGACCCTAGGGTACCTCAACGCGGTCCAGTAGACGCGCTGCCACTCCCCGGCCATCCGACCCTAACCTACCTCAACGCGATCCAGTAGAGAAGCTGCCACTCTCTAACCAGCCGGCCCTAGCCCACCTCAGCGCGATCCATTAGAGAAGCTGCCGCTTCCTGGCCAGCCGAGACTAGCCTATATCCGTGCGATCCAGTAGACAAGCTGCCGCTCTTTGGCCAGCCGACCTAGCCCTACATGAGAGCGATCCAGTAGAGAAGCTGCCTCACCCTGGCCACCCGACCCCAAGCCTACCTCACTGCGATACAGTAGAGAAGCTGCCACTCCCTGGCCAGCCGACCCTATCCTACCTCAACGCGGTCCAGTAGCCAAACTGCCACTTCCCAGCCAGCCGACCCTATCCTCAGTGCGATCCAGTAGATGAGCTGCCACTCCCCTGCCAACCGATCCTAGCCTACCTCAACGCGACCCAGTAGACGAGCTGCCACTCCCCAGACAGCCGACCCTATCCTACCTCAACATGATCTAGTAGACGAGCTACCACTCCCCGGTCAGCCGACCCTAGCCAACCTCACCGTGATCCAGCAGAAAAGCTGCAACTGCATGGGCAGCCGACCCTAGACTACCTCAACGCGATCCAGTAGACGAGCTGCCACTTACCGGCCAGCCGACCCTAGCCTACACCAACGCGATCCAGCAGACGAGCCGCCACTCCCCAGGCAGCCGACCCTATCCTAGCTCAACATGATCCAGTAGACGAGATGCCACTCCCCGGCCAGCCGACCCTATCCCACCTCAAAGCGATCCAGTAGAAAAGCTGCCACTCACCGACCAGACGACCCTAGCATACCTCAACGCGATCCATTGGACGATTTGCCACTCCCCGGCCACCCGACACTATCCTACCTCAACGTGATCCAGTAGAAGAGCTGCAACTTCCCAGCCAGCCGACCCTAGGCTACCTCAACGCGGTCCAGTAGACGCGCTGCCACTCACCGGCCAGCCGACCCTAGCCTACCTCAACGCGATCCAGTAGAGAAGCTGCCACTCTCTAACCAGCCGACCCTAGCCCACCTCAGTGCGATCCAGTACAGAAGCTGCTGCTCCCTGGCCAGCAGACACTAGCCTACCTCAGTGCGATCCAGTAGACAAGCTGCCACTCCCCGGCCAGCCGACCCTAGCCTACCTCAATGCGATCCATTAGAGAAGCTGCCGCTCCCTGGCCAGCCGACACTATTCTACATGAATGCGATCCAGTAGACAAGTTGCCGCTCCCCGGCAAGCCGACCCTAGCCCACCTCAACGCGATCCAATAGACAAGCTGCCGCTCCCCGGCAAGCCGATCCTAGCCCACCTCAACGCGATCCAGTAGACGAGCTGCCACTTCCGGCCAGCAGGCCCTATCCTTCCTCAACGCGATCCGGTAGACAAGATGCCACTCGCCGACCAGACGACCCTGTCCTACCTCAACGCCATCCAGTACACGAGCTGCCATTCCATGACCAGCCGAACATAGCCTACCTCAACGCGACCCAGTAGACGAGCTGCCACTCCCCGGTCAGCTGACACTACCCTACACAAACGCGATCCAGTAGACGAGCTGCTACTCCCCGGCCAGCCACCACTTGCCTACGTCAACGCGATCCAGCAGAGGAGCCGGCACTCCCCGGCCAGCCAACACTATCCTACCTCAACGTGATCCAGTAAACGAGCTGCCACTCCCCGGCCAGCAGACCTCAGCCTACCGAAATCCGATGTGGTAGACAAGCTGCCGCTCCCCGGCAAGCCGACCCTAGCCCACCTCAACGCGATCCAATAGACAAGCTGCCGCTCCCCGGCAAGCCGATCCTAGCCCACCTCAACGCGATCCAGCAAACGAGCTGTCAATCCCGGCCAGCCGACCCTATCCTTCCTTAACTCGATCCAGTAGACAAGCTGACACTTTCCGACCAGACGACACTAGCCTACCTCAACGCGATCCAGTAGACGAGCTGCCACTCACTAGACAGCCGACCCTATCCTACCTGAACGCGATCCAGTAGACTAGCTGCCACTCCATGGCTAGCCGACCCTTGCCTACCTCAACGCGATCCAGTAGACAAGTTGCCACTCCCCGCCAAGCCGACACTATCCTACCTCAACGCGATTCAGAAGACAAACTGCCACTCCCTAACCAGCCGACCCTAGCCCACCTCAGTGCGATCCATTAGAGAAGCTGCCGCTTCCTTGCCAGCCGACACTAGCCTATCTCCGTGCGATCCAGTAGACAAGCTCTTGCTCCCTGGCCAGCGGACCCTAGCCTACCTCAGTGCGATCCAGTAGACAAGCTGCCACTCCCCGGTCAGCCGTGACTATCCTACCTCAACGCGATCCATTAGACAAGCTGCCACTCGACGGCCAGCCGACCCTATCCTACCTAAACGTGATCCAGTCGAAGAGCTGCAACTCCCCAGCCAGCCGACCCTAGCCTACCTCAACGCGGTCCAGTAGACGAGCTGCCACTCCCCGGCCAGCCGACCCTAGCCTACCTCAACGCGATCCAGGAGACGAGCTGCCTCTTCCCAGCCAGCCGACCCTAGCCTACCTCAACGCGATTCAGAAGACAAACTGCCACTCCCTAACCAGCCGACCCTAGCCCACCTCAGTGCGATCCAGCAGAGAAACTGCCGCTTCCTGGCCAACCGACACTAGCCTATCTCCGTGTGATCTAGTAGACAAGCTGCCGCTCCCTGGCCAGCGGAGCCTAGCCTACCTCAGTGCGATCCACTAGACAAGCTGCCACTCCCCGGTCAGCCGTGACTATCCTACCTCAACGTGATCCATTAGACAAGCTGCCACTCGACGGCCAGCCGACTTTAGCCTACCTCAACGCGATCTAGTAGACGAGGTACCACTCACCGGCAGCCGACCCTATAGTACCCCAACGCGATCCAATAGACGAGCTGCCACTTCCCGGCAAGCCGACCCTATCCTAACTAAACGTGATCCAGTAGACAAGCTGCCACTCGCCGGTCAGCCGACCCTATCCTACCTCAACGTTATCCAGTAGACAAGCTGCCTCTCCCCGTCCAGCCGACCCTAGCCTACCTCAGTGCGATCCATTAGACAAGCTGCCACACCCTGGGCAGCCAACCATAGCCTATCTCAGTGCGATCCATTAGACAAGCTGCCACTCCCTGACCAGCCGACCCTAGCCCACCTCAGTGCTATCCAGTACAGAAGCCGCCGCTCCCTGGCCAGCAGAGACTAGCCTACGTGAGTGCGATCCAGTAGACAAGCATCCATTCCCGGCCAGCCGACACTATCCTACCTCAACGCGATCTATTATACGAGCTGCCACTCCTCGGCCAGCCGACCCTAGCCTACCTCAACGCGATCCAGTAGACGAGCTGCCGCTCCCCGGCCAGCCGACCCTAAACTACCTGAAAGCGATCCAGAAGACAAGCTGCCACTCCCCGGCCAGCCGACCCTACCCTACCTCAACGCGATCCAGTAGAAGAGCTGCCACTGTCCGACCAGCCGACCCTATCCTACCTCAATGCAATCCAGTAGACATGCTGCCACTCCCCGACAAACCGACCCTATCCTACCTCAACGCGATCCAGTAGACGAGCTGCCACTCCCCGACCAGAAGACCCTAGCCTACCTCAACGCGGTCCAGTAGACGATCTGCCACTCCCCGGCCAGCCGACCCTAGCCTACTTGAAAGGGATCCAGTAGATAACCTGCCACTCCCCGGCCAGCCGACCTAATCCTACCACAGGGCGATCCATTAGACAAGCTGCCACTCCCCAGCAGCCGACCCTATCCTACCTCAACGCGACCCAGCAGACAACCTGCCACACCCGGCCAGCCTACCCTATCCTACCTCAACGCGATCTAGTAGACAAGATGCCGCTCCCTGGCCAGCCGACCCTTTCCTACCTCAACGCGATCCAGTAGACAAGCTGCCACTCCCCGGCCAGCCGACCCTATCCTACCTCAACGCGATCCAGCAGACAAGCCGCCACTCCCCGGCCAGCCGAACCTAATATACCTCAACGTGATCCAGCAGAAGAGCCGCCACTCCCCAGCCAGCCGACCCTAGCCTACCTCAACGCGATACAGTAGACAAGCTGCCACTCCCCGGCCAGCTGACCCTAGCCTACCTAAACGCGATCCAGTAGCAAAACTGCCACTTCCCAGCCAGCCGACTCTATCCTCAGTGCGATCCAGTAGACGAGCTGCCACTCCCCAGACAGCCGACCGTATCCTACCTCAACGTGATCTAGTAGACGAGCTACCACTCCCCGGTCAGCCGATACTAGCCAACCTCACCGTGATCCAGTAGAAAAGCTACAACTCCATGGGCAGCCGACCCTAGACTACCTCAACGCGATCCGGTAGACGAGCTGCCACTCCCCGGCCAGCCGACCCTAGCCTACACCAACGCGATCCAGCAGAAAAGCCGCCACTCCCCAGCCAGCCGACCTTATACTAGCTCAACATGATCCAGTAGACGAGCTGCCACTCCACGGCCAGCCGACCCTATCCCACCTCAAAGCGATCCAGTAGAAAAGCTGCCACTCCCAGACAACACGACCCTAGCCTACCTCAACGCGATCCATTGGACGAGCTGCCACTCCCCGGCCAACCGACCCTAGCCTACACCAACGCGATCCAGCAGACGAGCCGCCACTCCCCAGCCAGCCGACCTTATCCTACCTCAACATGATCCAGTAAACGAGCTGTCGCTCCACGGCCAGCCGACCCTATCCCACCTCAAAGCGATTAAGTAGAAAAGCTGCCACTCCCCGTCAAGACAACCCTAGCCTTCCTCAACGCGATCCATTGTACGAGCTGACACTCCCCGGCCACCCGATCCTATCCTACGTAAACGTGATCCAGTAGAAGAGCTGCAACTCCCCAGCCAGCCGACACTAGCCTACCTCAACGCGATTCAGAAGACAAATTGCCACTCCCTAAACAGTCGACCCTAGCCCACCTCAGTGCGATCCAGTAGAGAAGCTGCCGCTTCCTGGCCAGCCGACACTAGCCTATCTCCGTGCGATCCAGTAGACAAGCTGCCGCTCCCTGGCCAGCGGACCCTAGCCTACCTCAGTGCGATCCAGTAGACAAGCTGCCACTCCCTGTTCAACCGAAACTATCCTACCTCAACGCGATCCATTAGACAAGCTGCCACTCGATGGCCAGCCGACCTTAGCCTACCTCAATGCGATCTAGTAGACGAGGTGCCACTCCCCGGCAGCCGACCCTATAGTACCTCAACGCGATCCAGTAGACGAGCTGCCACTCCTCGGCAAGCTGACCCTTTCCTACCTCAACGCGATCCAGTAGACAAGCTGCCACTTCCCCGCCAGCCGACCCTATCCTATCTGAACGTGATCCAGTAGACAAGCTGCCACTCGCCGGTCAGCTGACCCTATCCTACCTCAACCTGATCCAGTAGACAAGCTGCCACTCCCCGGCCAGCCGACCTTAGCCTACCTCAGTGCGCTCCAGTAGACAGGCTGCCATACCTTGGCCAGCCAACCATAGCCTATCTCAGTGCGATCCAGTAGACAAGCTGGCACTCCCTGAACAGCCGACCCTAGCCCACCTCAGTGCAATCCAGTACAGAAGCTGCCGCTCCCTGGCCACCCAACCCTATCCTACCTAAACGTGATCCAGTAGACAAGCTGCCACTCGCCGGTCAGCCGACCCTATACTACCTCAACGTGATCCAGTAGACAAGCTGCCTCTCACCGTCCAGCCTACCCTAGCCTACCTCAGTGCGATCCAGTAGACAAGCTGCCACACCCTGGCCAGCCAACCATAGCCTATCTCAGTGCGATCCAGTAGACAAGCTGCCACTCCCTGACCAGCCGACCCTAGCCCACCTCAGTGCGATCCATTACAGAAGTTGCCGCTCCCTGGCCAGCCAACCATAGCTTACGTCAGTGCGATCCAGTAGACAAGCATCCATTCCCGGCCAGCTGACCCTATCCTACCTCAACGCGATCTAGTAAACGAGCTGCCACTCCTCGGCCAGCCGACCCTAGCCTACCTCAACGCGATCCAGTAGACGAGCTGCCGCTCCCCGGCCAGCCGACCCTAACCTACCTGAAAGCGATCCAGAAGACAAGCTGCCACTCCCCGGCCAGACGACCCTACCCTACCTCAACGCGATCCTGTAGACGAGCTGCCACTCTCCGACCAGCCGACCCTAGCCTACCTCACCGCGATCCAGCAGACGAGCCGCCACTCCCCGGCCAGCCGACCCTAATATACCTCTACGTGATCCAGCAGAAGAGCCGCCACTCCCCTGCCAGCCGATCATAGCCTACCTCAACGCGATCCAGTATACGTCCTACCGCTCCCCGGCCAGCCAACCCTACCCTACCTCAACGTGATCTAGTAGACGAGCTACCACTCCCCGGTCAGCCGATCTTAGCCTACCTCAACGCGACCCAGTAGACGAGCTGCCACTCCCCTGCCTGCCGATCTTAGCCTACCTCAACGCGACCCAGTAGACGAGCTGCCACTCCCCCGCCAGCCGACCCTACCCTACCTCAACGTGATCTAGTAGACGAGCTACCACTCCCCGGTCAGCCGATCCTAGCCAACCTCACCGTGATCCAGTAGAAAAGCTACAACTCCTTGGGCAGCTGACCCTAGACTACCTTAACGCGATCCAGTAGACGAGATGCTACTCCCCGGCCAGCCGACCCTAGCCTACACCAACGCGATCCAGTAGAAAAGCTGCCACTCCCAAGCAAGACGACCCTAGCCTACCTCAACGCGATCCATTGGACGAGCTGCCACTCCCTGGCCAGCCGACCCTAGCCTACACCAACGCGATCCAGCAGACGAGCCGCCACTCCCCAGCCAGCCGACCTTATCCTAGCTCAACATGATCCAGTAGACGAGCTGCCACTCCACGGCCAGCCGACCCTATCCCACCTCAAAGCGATCCAGTAGAAAAGCTGCCACTCCCCGACAAGACAACCCCAGCCATCCTCAACGCGATCCATTCGAGGAGCTGCCACTCCGCGGCCACCCGACCCTATCCTACCTAAACGTGATCCAGTAGAAGAGATGCAACTCCCCAGCCAGCCGACCCTAGCCTACCTCAACGCGGTCCAGTAGACGAGCTGCCACTCCCCGGCCAGCCGACCCTAGCCTACCTCAACGCGATCCAGGAGACGAGCTGCCTCTCCCCAGCAAGCCGACCCTAGCCTACCTCAACGCGATTCAGAAGACAAACTGCCACTCCCTAACCAGCCGACCCTAGCCCACCTCAGTGCGATCCAGTAGAGAAGCTGCCGCTTCCTGGCCAGCCGACACTAGCCTATCTCCGTGCGATCCAGTAGACAAGTTGCCGCTCCCTGGCCAGCGGACCCTAGCCTACCTCAGTGCGATCCAGTAGACAAGCTGCCACTCCCCGGTCAGCCGACACTATCCTACCTCAACGCGATCCATTAGACAAGCTGCCACTCGACGGCCAGCCGACCTTAGCCTACCTCAACGCGATCTAGTAGACGAGGTGCCACTCCCCGGCAGCCGACCCTATAGTACCTCAACGCGATCCAGTAGACGAGCTGCCACTCCCCCGCCAGCCGACCCTATCCTACCTGAACGTGATCCAGTAGACAAGCTGCCACTCGCCGGTCAGCTGACCCTATCCTACCTCAACCTGATCCAGTAAAGAAGCTACCACTCCCCGGCCAGCCGACCTTAGCCTACCTCAGTGCGCTCCTGTAGACAGGCTGCCATACCCTGGCCAGCCAACCATAGCCAATTTCAGTGCGATCCAGTAGACAAGCTGGCACTCCCTGACCAGCCGACCCTAGCCCACCTCAGTGCAATTCAGTACAGAAGCTGCCGCTCCCTGGCCACCCAACCCTATCCTACCTAAACGTGATCCAGTAGACAAGCTGCCACTCGCCGGTCAGCCGACCCTATCCTACCTCAACGTGATCCAGTAGACAAGCTGCCTCTCCCCGTCCAGCCGACCCTAGCCTACCTCAGTGCGATCCAGTAGACAAGCTGCCACACCCTGGCCAGCCAACCATAGCCTATCTCAGTGCGATCCAGTAGACAAGCTGCCACTCCCTGACCAGCCGACCCTAGCCCACCTTAGTGCGATCCAGTACAGAAGCTGCCGCTCCCTGGCTAGCAGACACTAGCCTACGTCAGTGCGATCCAGTAGACAAGCATCCATTCCCGGCCAGCCGACACTATCCTACCTCAATGCGATCTAGTAAACGAGCTGCCACTCCTCGGCCAGCCTACCCTAGCCTACCTCAACGCGATCCAGTAGACGAGCTGCCGCTCCCCGGCCAGCCGACCCTAACCTACCTGAAAGCGATCCAGAAGACAAACTGCCACTCCCTGGCCAGCCGACCCTACCCTACCTCAACGCGATCCAGTAGACGAGCTGCCACTCTCCGACCAGCCGACCCTATCCTACCTCAATGCAATCCAGTAGACGAGCTGCCACTCCCCGACAAACCGACCCTATCATACCTCAACGCGATCCAGTAGACGAGCTGCCACTCTCCGACCAGACGACCCTAGCCTACCTCAACGCGGTCCAGTAGACGATCTGCCACTCCCCGGCCAGCCGACCCTAGCCTACCTGAAAGGGATCCAGTAGATAACCTGCCACTCCCCGGCCAGCCGACCTAATCCTACCACAGGGCGATCCATTAGACAAGCTGCCACTCCCCAGCAGCCGACCCTATCCTACCTCAACGCGACCCAGCAGACAAGCTGCCACACCCGGCCAGCCTACCCTATCCTACCTCAACGCGATCTAGTAGACAAGCTGCCGCTCCCTGGCCATCCGACCCTTTCCTTCCTCAACGCGATCCAGTAGACAAGCTGCCACTCCCCGGCCAGCCGACCCTAGCCTACCTCAACGCGATCCAGCAGACGAGCCGCCGCTCCCCGGCCAGCCGAACCTAATATACCTCAACGTGATCCAGCAGAAGAGCCGCCATTCCCCGGCCAGCCGATCATAGCCTACCTCAACGCGATCCAGTATACTTCCTACCGCTCCCCGGCCAGCCAACCCTAGCCCACCTCAACGCGATCCAGTAGACAAGCTGCCACTCTCCGGCCAGCCGACCCTAGCCTACCTCAACGCGATCCAGTAAACAAGCTGCCACTCCCCGGCCAGAAGACCCTATCCTACCTCAACGCGATCCAGTAGACAAGTTGCCGCTCCCCTGACAGCCGACTATAGCTTACCTCAACGCGATCCAGTAGACGAGCTGCCACTCCCTGGCCAAGCGACCCTAGCCTTATTCAACGCGATCCAGTATAAGAGCTGCCAATTCCCTGCCAGACAACCATAGCCTACCTCAACGCGATCCAGTAGACGATCTGCCACTATCCGGCTCGCCGACCCCATCCTACCTCAACGCGATCCAGTAGACAAGCTGGAACTCCCTGGTCAGGCGACCGTATCCTACCTCAACGCGATACAGTAGACGAGCTGCCACTCCCCTTCCAGCCGACCCTAGCATACCTCAACTCGAACTAGTAGACGAGCTGCCGCTCCCTGGAGAGCCGACACTAGATTACCTCAACGCGATCTAGTAGACAAGGTGCTACTCCATGGCCAGCCGACCCTAGCCCACCTCAACGCGATACAGTGGACGAGCTGCCACTCCCCGGTAGCCGAATCTATCCTACCTCAACACGATCCAGGAGACAAGCTGCCACTCCCCGGTAGCCGAATCTATCCTACCTCAACACGATCCAGGAGACAAGCTGCCACTCCCCGGCCAGCCAACCCTAACCTACCTCATTGCGATCCAGTAGACAAGCTGCCGCACCCTGGCCAGCCAACCCTAACTCAGTGCGATCTAGTAGACAAGCTGCCGCTCCCTGGCCAGCCGACACTAGCCCACCTCAGTGCGATCCAGTAGACAAGCTGCCGCTCCTTGGCCAGCCGACCCTACCCTACCTCAGTGCGATACAGTAGAGAAGCTGCCGATCCCTGGCCAGCCGACCCTATCCTATCTCAACGCGATCCAGTAGCCAAACTGCCACTTCCCAGCCTGCCGTCCCTATCCTTCCTCAACGAGATCCAGTAGACAAGCTGCCACTTCCCGGCCAGCCGACCCTAGCCAACCTCAACGCGATCCAGTGGACGAGCTGCGACTCCCCTGCCAGCCGACCCTATCGTACCTCAACGCAATCCAGCTGACGAGCCGCCATTCCCCGGGCAGCCGAACCAAGCCTATATCAACGCGATCCAGTAGACTAGCTGCGACTCCCCGGCCAACCGATCCTAGCCTACCTCAACGCGACCCACTAGACGAGCTGCCACACCAAGGACAGCCGAACCTATCCTTCCTCAACGCGATCCAGTGGACAAGCTGCCACTTTCCGACCAGAGGACACTAGCCTACCTCAACGCGATCCTGTGGACGAGCTGCCAATCCCTAGACAGCCGAGCCTATCCTACCTCAACCCAGCAGATGGGCCGCCACTCCCCGGCCAGCCGAAGGTAGCCTACCTCAACGCAATCCAATCGACAAGCTGCACCCCCTGGTCAGCCGACCCTAGCCTACCTCAACGCGATCCAGTAGATGAGCTGCCACACCCCGGCCAGCCGACCCTAGACTACCTCAATGCGATCCAGTAGACGAGCTGCCGCTCCTCGGACAGCCGACCCTAGCGTACCTCAGCGCGATCCAGTAGACGAGCTACCGCTCCCCGGCAAGCCGACCCTAGCCAACCCAACGCAATCCAGTAGAAGAGCTACCGCACCCTTGCCAGCCAACCATATCCTATCTCAACGCAATCCAGTAGACAAGCTGCCACTCCCCGGGCAGCCGACCCTAGCCTACCTGAACGCGATCCAGTAGACAAGCTGCCACTCCCTGGCCAGCCAACACTAGCCTACCTCAGTGCGATCCAGTAGACAAGCTGCCACTCCCTGGCCTTCAGACCTTAGCCTACCATAGTGCGATCCAGTAAAAAAGCTGCCGCACCCTGACCAGCCGACCCTAACCTACCTAAGTGCGATCCAGTACAGAAGCTGCCGCTCACTGGGCAGCCGACCCTAGCCTAACTCAGTGCGATCCAGTAGAGAAGCTGCCACTCAACGGTCAGCCGACCCTATCCTACATGAACGCGATCGATTAGACAAGCTGCCACTCACCGGACAGCCGACCTTAGCCTACCTCAACGCGATCTAGTCACGAGGTGCCACTCCCCGGCAGCCGACCCTATCGTACCTCAGCCCGATCCAGTAGACGAGCTGCCACTACCCGGCCAGCCGACCCTATCCTACCTCAACGCGATCCAGTAGACAAGCTGCCACTCCCCCCTAAGCCGACCCTATCCTACCTCAACGTGATCCAGTAGACAAGCTGCCACTCGCCGGTCAGCCGACCCTATCCTACCTCAACGTGATCCAGTAGACAAGCTGCCACTCCTCGGCCAGCCGACCCTATCCTACCTCAACGCGATCCAGTAGACAAGCTGCCACTCCCCCCCAAGCCGACCCTATCCTACCTCAACGTGATCCAGTAGACAAGCTGCCACTCGCCGGTCAGCTGACCCTATCCTACCTCAACGTGATCCAGTAGACAAGCTGCCACTCCCCGGCCAGCCGACCCTAGCCTACCTCAGTGTGATCCAGTAGACAAGCTGCCACACCCTGGCCAGCCAACCATAGCCTATCTCAGTGCGATCCAGTAGACAAGCTGGCACTCCCTGATCAGCCGACCCGAGCCCACCTCAGTGCGATCCAGTACAGAAGCTGCCGCTCCCTGGCCACCACACCCTATCCTACCTCAACGTCATCTAGTACACAAGCTGCCACTCGCCGGTCAGGCGACCCTATCCTACCTCAACCTGATCCAGTAGACAAGCTGCCACTCCCCGTCCAGCCGACCCTAGCTTATCTCGGTGCGATCCAGTAGTCAAGCTGCCACACCCTGGCCAGCCAACCATAGCCTATCTCAGTGCTATCCAGTAGACAAGCTGGCACTCCCTGACCAGCCGACACTAGCCCACCTCAGTGCGATCCAGTACAGAAGCTGCCGCTCCCTGGCCAGCTGACACTAGCCTACCTCAGTGCGATCCATTAGAAAAGCTGCCACTCCCCGGCCAGCCGACACGATCCTACCTCAACGCGATCTAGTAGACGAGATGCCACTCCTCGGCCAGCCGACATTAGCCTACATCAACGCGATACACTAGAAGAGCTGCCGCTCCCCGGCCAGCCGACCCTAGCCCACCTGAAAGCGATCCAGAAGACAAGCTGCCACTCCCCGGCCAGCCGACCCGTCTACCCTACCTGAAAGCGATCCTGTAGACGAGCTGAAACTCCCCGACCAGCCGACCCTATCCGACCTCAACGCGATCCAGTAGACGAGCTGCCACTCCCCGATCAGACGACCCTAGCCTACATCAACGCGGTCCAGTAGACGATCTGCCACTCCCCGGCTAGCCGACCCTAGCCTACCTCAACGCGAACCAGTAGACGAGCTGCCGCTCCCCGGAGAGCCGACCCTAGCCTACCTCAACGCGATCCATGGCCAGCCGACCCTAGCCCACCTCAACGCGATACAGTGGACGAGCTGCAACTCCCCGGCAGCCGACCCTATCCTACATCAAAACGATCCAGGAGACAAGCTGCCACTACCCGGCCAGCCGACCCTAGCCTACCTCAACGCGATACAGTAGACAAGCTGCCACTCCCCGGCCAGCCAACCCTAACATACCTCAGTGCGATCCAGTAGACAAGCTGCCGCACCCTGGCCAGCCAACCCTAGCCTACCTCAATGCGATCAAGTAGACAAGCTGCCGTTCCCTGGCCAGCCGACACTAGCCGACCTCAGTGCGATCCAGTAGACAAGCTGCCGCTCTTTGGCCAGCCGACCCTAGCCTACATGAGAGCGATCCAGTAGAGAAGCTGCCTCACCCTGGCCAGCCGACCCAAGCCTACCTCAGTGCGATACAGTAGAGAAGATGACACTCCCTGGCCAGCCGACCCTATCCTACCTCAACGCGATCCAGTAGCCAAACTGCCACTTCCCAGCCAGCCGACACTATCCTCAGTGCGATCCAGTAGACGAGATGCCACTCCCCTGCCAGCCGATTCTAGCCTACCTCAACGCGACCCAATAGACGAGCTGCCACTCCCCAGACAGCCGACCCTATCCTACCTCAACGTGATCTAGTAGACGAGCTACCACTCCCCGGTCAGCCGACCCTAGCCAACCTCACCGTTATCCAGTAGAAAAGCTGCAACTGCATGTGCAGCCGACCCTAGACTACCTCAACGCGATCCAGTAGACGAGCTGCGACTCCCCGGCCAGCCGACCCTAGCCTACACCAACGCGATCCAACGGACGAGCCGCCACTCCCTAGCCAGCCGACCCTATCGTAGCTCAACATGATCCAGTAGACGAGCTGCCACTCCCCGGCCAGCCGACCCTATCCCACCTCAAAGCGATCCAGTAGAAAAGCTGCCACTCCCCGACCAGACGACCCTAGCTTACCTCAACGCGATCCATTGGACGAGCTGCCACTCCCCGGCCACCAGACCCTATCCTACCTCAACGTGATCCAGTAGACAAGCTGCCACTCCCCCCCAAGCCGACCCTATCCTACCTCAACGTGATCCAGTAGACAAGCTGCCACTCGCCGGTCAGCCGACCCTATCCTACCTCAACGTGATCCAGTAGACAAGCTGCCACTCCCCGGCCGGCCGACCCTAGCCTACCTCAGTGCGATCCAGTAGACAAGCTGCCACACCCTGGCCAGCCAACCACAGCCTATCTCAGTGCGATCCAGTAGACAAACTGGCACTTCCTGACCAGCCGACCCTAGCCCACCTCAGTGCGATCCAGTACAGAAGCTGCCGCTCCCTGGCCACCAGACCCTATCCTACCTCAACGTGATCTAGTAGACAAGCTGAAACTCGCCGGTCAGCCGACCCTATCCTACCTCAACCTGATCCAGTAGACAAGCTGCCACTCCCAGTCCAGCCGACCCTAGCTTATCTCAGTGCGATCCAGTGGACAAGCTGGCACTCCATGACCAGCCGACCCTAGCCCACCTTAGAGCGATCCAGTACAGAAGCTGCCGCTCCCTGGCCAGCTGACACTAGCCTACCTCAGTGCGATCCATTAGACAAGCTGCCACTCCCCGGCCAGCCGACCCTATCCTACCTCAACGCGATGTAGTAGACGAGATGCCACTCCCCGGCCAGCCGACCCTAGCCTACATCAACGCGATCCAGTAGACGAGCTGCCGCTCCCCGGCCAGCCGACCCTAGCCTACCTGAAAGCGATCCAGAAGACAAGCTGCCACTCCCCGGCCAGCCGACCCTACCCTACCTCAACGCGATCCTGTAGACGAGCTGAAACTCCCCGACCAGCCGACCCTATCCTACCTCAACGCGATCCAGTAGACGAGCTGCCACTCCCCGACCAGACGACCCTAGCCTACGTCAACGCGGTCCAGTAGACGATCTGCCACTCCCCGGCTAGCCGACCCTAGCCTACCTCAACGCGATCCAGTAGAAGAGCTGCCACTCCCCTTCCAGCCGACCCTAGCCTACCTCAACGCGAACCAGTAGACGAGCTGCCGCTCCCCGGAGAGCAGACCCTAGCCTACCTCAACGCGATCCATGGCCAGCCGACCCTAGCCCACCTCAACGCGATAAAGTGGACGAGCTGCAACTCCCAACTAGCCTACCTCAACGCGATCCAGTAGACAAGCTGCCACTCCCCGGCCAGGCAACCCTTACCTACCTGAGTGCGATCCGGTAGACAAGCTGCCGCACCCTGGCCAGCCAAACCTAGCCTACCTCAATGCGATCAAGTAGACAAGCTGCCGTTCCCTGGCCAGCCGACACTAGCCGACCTCAGTGCGATCCAGTAGACAAGCTGCCGCTCTTTGGCCAGCCGACCCTAGCCTACATGAGAGCGATCCAGTAGAGAAGCTGCCTCACCCTGGCCAGCCGACCCAAGCCTACCTCAGTGCGATACAGTAGAGAAGCTGCCACTCCCTGGCCAGCCGACCCAATCCTACCTAAACGCGGTCCAGTAGCCAAACTGCCACTTCCCAGCCAGCCGACCCTATCCTCAGTGCGATCCAGTAGACGAGATGCCACTCCCCTGCCAGCCGATCCTAGCCTACCTCAACGCGACCCAGTAGACGAGCTGCCACTCCCCAGACAGCCGACCCTATCCTACCTCAACGTGATATAGTAGACGAGCTACCACTCCCCGGTCAGCCGACCCTAGCCAACCTCACCGTGATCCAGTAGAAAAGCTGCAACTGCATGGGCAGCCGACCCTAGACTACCTCAACGCGATCCAGTAGACGAGCTGCCGCTCCCCGGAGAGCCGACACTAGCCTACCTCAACGCGATCCATGGCCAGCCGACCCTAGCCCACCTCAACGCGATACAGTGGATGAGCTGCAACTCCCCGGTAGCCGACCCTATCCTACATCAAAACGATCCAGGAGACAAGCTGCCACTACCCGGCCAGCCGACCCTAGCCTACCTCAACGCGATCCAGTAGAAAAGCTGCCACTCCCCGGCCAGCCAACCCTAACCTACCTCAGTGCGATCCAGTAGACAAGCTGCCGCACCCTGGACAGCCAAACCAAGCCTACCTCAAAGCGATCAAGTAGACAAGCTGCCGTTCCCTGGCCAGCCGACACTAGCCGACCTCAGTGCGATCCAGTAGACAAGCTGCCGCTCTTTGGCCAGCCGACCCTACCCTACATGAGAACGATCCAGTAGAGAAGCTGCCTCACCCTGGCCAGCCGACCCAAGCCTACCTTAGTGCGATACAGTAGAGAAGCTGCCACTCCCTGGCCAGCCGACCGTATCCTACCTAAACGCGATCCAGTAGCCAAACTGCCACTTCCCAGCAAGCCGACTCTATCCTCAGTGCGATCCAGTAGACGAGATGCCACTCCCCTGCCAGCCGATCCTAGCCTACCTCAACGCGACCCAGTAGACGAGCTGCTACTCCCCAGACAACTGACCCTATCCTACCTCAACGTGATCTAGTAGACGAGCTACCACTCCCCGGTCAGCCGACCCTAGCCAACCTCACCGTGATCCAGTAGAAAAGCTGCAACTCCATGGGCAGCCGACCCTAGACTACCTCAACGCGATCCAGTAGACGAGCTGCGACTCCCCGGCCAGCCGACCCTAGACTACCTCAACGCGATCCAGTAGACGAGCTGCCACTCCCCGGCCAGCCGACCCTAGCCTACACCAACGCGATCCAGCAGACGAGCCGCCACTCCCTAGCCAGCCGACCCTATCCTTGCTCAACATGATCCAGTAGACGAGCTGCCACTCCCTGGCCAGCCGACACTATCCCACCTCAAAGCGATCCAGTAGAAAAGCTGCCACTCCCCGACCAGACGACCCTAGCTTACCTCAACGCGATCCATTGGACGAGCTGCCACTCCCCGGCCACCAGACCCTATCCTACCTCAACGTGATCCAGTAGAAGAGCTGCAACTCCCCAGCCAGCCGACCCTAGGCTACCTCAACGCGGTCCAGTAGACGCGCTGCCATTCCCTGGCCAGCCGACCCTAGCCTACCTCAACGTGATCCAGAAGACAAACTGCCACTCCCTAGCCAGCCGACCCTAGCCCACCTCGGTGCGATCTAGTAGAGAAGCTGCCGCTTCCTGGCCAGCCGACACTAGCCTATCTCCGTGGGATCCATTAGACAACCTGCCGATCCCTGGCCAGCGCACCCTAGCCTACCTCATTGCGATCCAGTAGACAAGCTGCCACTCCCCGGTCAGCCGACCCTATCCTACCTCAACGCGATCGATTAGACAAGCTGTCACTCCCCGGCCAGCCGACCTTACCCTACCTCAACGCGATCTAGTAGACGAGGTGCAACTCCCCGGCAGCCGACCCTATAGTACCTCAACGCGATCCAGTAAACGAGCTGCCACTCCCCGGCAAGCCGACCCTATCCTACCTCAACGCGATCCAGAAGACAAGCTGCCACTCCCCCGCAAGCCGAACCTATCCTACCTCAACGTGATCCAGTAGACAAGCTGCCACTCGCCGGTCAGCCGACCATATCCTACCTCAACCTGATACAGTAGACAAGTTGCCACTCCCCGGCCAGCCGACCCTAGCCTACCTCAGTGTGCTCCAGTAGACAAACTGCCACACCCTGGCCAGCCAACCATAGCCTATCTCAGTGCGATCCAGTAGACAAGCTGGCACTCCCTGACCAGCCGACCCTAGCCCACCTCAGTGCGTTCCTGTACAGAAGCTGCCGCTCCCTGGCCAGCAGACACTAGCCTACCTCAGTGCGATCCAGTATACAAGCTGCCACTCACCGGCCAGCCGACCCTAGCCTACCTCAATGCGATCCAGTAGAGAAGCTGCCGCTCCCTGGCCAGCCGACACTATTCTACATCAGTGCGATCCAGTAGACAAGCTGCCGCTCCCAGGCAAGCCGACCCTAGCCCACCTGAAAGCGATCCAATAGACAAGCTACCGCTCCCCGGCAAGCCGACCCTAGCCCACCTCAACGCGATCCAGTAGACGAGCTGCCACTTCCGACCAGCAGGCCCAATCCTTCCTCAACGCGATCCGGTAGACAAGATGCCACTCGCCGACCAAACGACCCTATCCTACCTCAACGCCATCCACTAGACTACCTGCCATTCCATGACCAGCCGAACATAGCCTACCTCAACGCGATCCAGTAGACGAGCTGCCACTCCCCGGTCAGCTGACCCTACCCTACATCAACGCGATCCAGTAGACGAGCTGCCACTCCCTGGCCAGCTACCACTAGCCTACGTCAACGCGATCCAGCAGAGGAGCCAGCACTCCCCGGCCAGCCAACACTAGCCTGTATCAACGCGATCCAGCAGACGAGCCGCCACTCCCCGGCCAGCCAACACTATCCTACCTCAACGTGATCCAGTAGACGAGCTGCCACTTCCCGGCCAGCTGACCCTAGCCTACCTAAATCCGATCTAGTAGACAAGCTGCCGCTCCCTGGCAGCCGACCCTGACCTACCTCAGTGCGATCCAGTAACCAAGCTGCCGTTCCCTGGCCAGCAATCCCTAGCCCACCTCAACGCGATCCAGCAAACGAGCTGCAAATCCCGGCCAGCCGACCCAATCCTTCCTCAACGCGATCCAGTAGACAAGCTGCCACTTTCCGACCAGACGACACTAGCCTACCTCAACGCAATCCAGTGGACGAGCTGCCACTCCATGGCTAGCCGACCCTAGCCTACCTCAACGCGATCCAGTAGACAAGCTGCCACTCCCCGACAAGCCGACACTATCCTACCTCAACGCGATCCAGTAGACGATCTGCCACTCCCCTGCCAGCTGACACTATCATACCTCAACGCGGTCCAGTAGACAAGATGCCGCACCCTGGCCAGCCAACCCTAGCCTACCTCAATTCGATGCAATAGAGAAGCTGCCGCTCCCTGGGCAGCCGACCCCATCACACCTCAGTGCGATCCAGTAGACAAACTGCCGCTCCCTGGCCAGCCGACCCTAGCCTACCTCAGTGCGATCCAGTACAAAAGCTGCCGCTCACTGGGCAGCCGACCCTAGCCTACTTCAGTGCGATCCAGTAGAGAAGCTTCCGCTCCTTGGCCAGCCAACACTAGCCTACCTTAGTGCGATCCAGTAGACAAGCTGCCGCTCCCTGGCCTTCCGACCCTAGCCTACCTTAGTGCGATCCAGTAAAAAAGCTGCCGCACCCTGGCCAGCCGACCCTAGCCTACCTCAGTGCGATCCAGTACAGAAGCTGCCGCTCACTGGGCAGCCTATCCTAGCCTACTTCAGTGCGATCCAGTAGAGAAGCTGCCACTCCCCGGTCAGCCAACCCTGTCCTACCTCAACGCGATCCATTAGACAAGCTGCCACTCCTCGGACAGCCGACCTTAGAAAACCTCAACGCGATCTAGCCACGAGGTGCCACTCCCCGGCAGCCGACCCTATCGTACCTCAACCCGATCCAGTAGACGAGCTGCCACTCCCCGGTAAGCCGACACTATCCTACCTCAACGCGATCCAGTAGACAAGCTGCCACTCCCCGGCCAGCAGACCCAATCCTACCTCAACGTGATCCAGTAGACAAGCTGCCACTCGTCGGTCAGCCGACCCTATCCTACCTCAACGTGATCCAGTAGACAAGCTGCCACTCCCCGGCCAGCCGACCTTAGCCTACCTCAGTGCGATCCAGTAGACAAGCTGCCACACCCTGGCCAGCCAACCATAGCCTATCTCAGTGCGATCCAGTAGACAAGCTGGCACTCCCTGACCAGCCGACCCTAGCCCACCTCAGTGCGATCCAGTACAGAAGTTGACGCTCCCTGGCCAGCAGACACTAGCCTACCTCAGTGCGATCCAGTAGACAAAAATGCCACTCCCCGGCCAGCCGACCCTAGCCTACCTCAATGCGATCCAGGAGAGAAGCTGCCGCTCCCTGGCCAGCCGACACTATTCTACATCAGTGCGATCCAGTAGACAAGCTGCCGCTCCCCGGCAAGCCGACCCTAGCCCACCTGAACGCGATCCAATAGACAAGCTGCCGCTCCCCGGCAAGCCGACCCTAGCCCACCTCAACGCGATCCAGTAGACGAGCTTCCACTTCTGGCCAGCAGGCCCTATCCTTCCTCAACGCGATCCGGTAGACAAGATGCCACTCGCCGACCAGACGACCCTATCCTACCTCAACGCCATCCAGTGCACGAGCTGCCATTCCATGACCAGCCAAACATAGCCTACCTCAACGCGATCCAGTAGACGAGCTGCCACTCCCCGGTCAGCTGACACTACCCTACATCAACGCGATCCAGTAGACAAGCTGCCACTCCCCGGCCAGCCACCACGAGCCTACGTCAACGCGATCCAGCAGAGGAGCCGGCACTCCCCGGCCAGCCAACACTAGCCTACATAAACGCGATCCAGCAGACGAGCCGCCACTCCCCGGCCAGCCAACACTATCCTACCTCAACGTGATCCAGTAGATGAGCTGCCACTCCCCGGCCAGCTGACCTCAGCCTACCTAAATCCGATCTAGTAGACAAGCTGCCGCTCCCTGGCCAGCCGACCCTGACCTACCTCAGTGCGATCCAGTAACCAAGCTGCCGCTCCCTGGCCAGCCATCCCTAGCCCACCTCAACGCGATCCAGCAAACGAGCTGCCAATCCCGGCCAGCCGACCCTATCCTTCCTCAACGCGATCCAGTAGACAAGCTGCCACTTTTGGACCAGACGACACTAGCCTACCTCAACGCGATCCAGTGGACGAGCTGCCACTCCCTAGACAGCCGACCCTATCCTACCTCAACGCTATCCAGTAGACGAGCTGCCACTCCATGGCTAGCCGACCCTAGCCTACCTCAACGCGATCCAGTAGACAAGCTGCCACTCCCCGACAAGCCGACACTATCCTACCTCAACGCGATCCAGTAGACGATCTGCCACTCCCCTGCCAGCTGACCCTATCATACCTCAACGCGGTCCAGTAGACAAGATGCCGCACCCTGGCGAGCCAACCCTAGCCTACCTCCGTTCGATGCAATAGAAAAGCTGCCGCTCCCTGGGCAGCCGACCCCATCACACCTCAGTGCGATCCAGTAGACAAGCTGCCGCTCCCTGGCCAGCCGACCCTAGCCTACCTCAGTGCGATCCAGTAGAGAAGCTGCCGGTCCCTGGGCAGCCGACCCTAGCCTACTTCAGTGCGATCCAGTAGAGAAGCTGCCGCTCACTTGGCAGCGGATCCTAGCCTACTTCAACGCGATCCAGTAGAGAAGCTGCCACTCCCCGGACAGCCGACCTTAGCCTACCTCAACGCGATCTAGTCACGAGGTGCCACTCCCCGGCGGCCGACCCTATCGTACCCCAACCCGATCCAGTAGACGAGCTGCCAATTCCCGGACAGCCGACACTATCCTACCTCAACGCGATCCAGTAGAGAAGCTGCCGCTCCCTGGCCACCAGACCCTATCCTACCTCAACGTGATCCAGTAGACAAGCTGCCACTCGCCGGTCAGCCGACCCTATCCTACCTCAACGTGATCCAGTAGACAAGATGCCACTCCCCGTCCAGCCGACCCTAGCCTATCTCAGTGCGATCCAGTAGACAAACTGCCACACCCTGGCCAGCCAACCATAGCCTATCTCAGTGCGATCTAGTAGACAAGCTGGCACTCCTGACTAGCCGAACCTAGCCCAACTCAGTGCGATCCAGTACAGAAGCTGCCGCTCCCTGGCCAGCTGACACTAGCCTACCTCAGTGAGATCCAGTAGACAAACTGCTAATCCCCGGCCAGCCGACCCTATCCTACCTCAACGCGATCTAGTAGACGAGCTGCCACTCCTCGGCCCGCCGACCCAAGCCTACCTCAACACGATCCAGTAGACGAGCTGCCGCTCCCCGGCCAGCCGACCCTAGCCTACCTCAACGTGATCCAGTAGACGAGCTGACACTTCCGGCCAGCAGGCCCTATCCTTCCTCAACGCGATCCGGTAGACAAGATGCCACTCGCCGACCAGACGACCCTATCCTACCTCAACGCCATCCAGTACACGAGCTGCCATTCCATGACCAGCCAAACATAGCCTACCACAACGCGATCCATTAGACGAGCTGCCACTCCCCGGTCAGCTGACACTACCCTACATCAACGCGATCCAGTAGACAAGCTGCCACTCCCCGGCCAGCCACCACTAGCCTACGTCAACGCGATCCAGCAGAGGAGCCGGCACTCCCCGGCCAGCCAACACTAGCCTACATAAACGCGATCCAGCAGACGAACCGCCACTCCCCGGCCAGCCAACACTATCCTACCTCAACGTGATCCAGTAGATGAGCTGCCACTCCCCGGCCAGCTGACCTCAGCCTACCTAAATCCGATCTAGTAGACAAGCTGCCGCTCCCTGGCCAGCCGACCCCGACCTACCTCAGTGCGATCCAGTAACCAAGCTGCCGCTCCCTGGCCAGCCATCCCTAGCCCACCTCAACGCGATCCAGCAAACGAGCTGCTAATCCCGGCCAGCCGACCCTATCCTTCCTCAACGCGATCCAGTAGACAAGCTGCCACTTTCCGACTAGACGACACTAGCCTACCTCAACGCGATCCAGTAGACGAGCTGCCACTCCCTAGACAGCCGACCCTATCCTACCTCAACGCGATCCAGTAGACGAGCTGCCACTCCATGGCTAGCCGACCCTAGCCTACCTCAACGCGATCGAGTAGACAAGCTGCCACTCCCCGACAAGCCGACACCATCCTACCTCAACGCGATCCAGTAGACGATCTGCCACTCCCCTGCCAGCTGACCCTATCATACCTCAACGCGGTCCAGTAGACAAGATGCCGCACCCTGGCGAGCCAACCCTAGCCTACCTCAGTTCGATGCAATAGAAAAGCTGCCGCTCCCTGAGCAGCCGACCCCATCACACCTCAGTGCGATCCAGTAGACAAGCTGCCGCTCCCTGGCCAGCCGACCCTAGCCTACCTCAGTGCGATCCAGTAAAAAGCTGCCGCTCACTGGGCAGCCGACCCTAGCCTACTTCAGTGCGATCCAGTAGAGAAGCGTCCGCTCCTTGGCCAGCCAACACTAGCCTACCTTAGTGCGATCCAGTAGACAAGCTGCCGCTCCCTGGCCTTCCGACCCTAGCCTACCTTAGTGCGATCCAGTAAAAAAGCTGCCGCACCTTGGCCAGCCGACCCTAGCCTACCTCAGTGCGATCCAGTACAGAAGCTGCCGCTCACTGGGCAGCCTATCCTAGCCTACTTCAGTGCGATCCAGTAGAGAAGCTGCCACTCCCCGGTCAGCCAACCCTATCCTACGTCAACGCGATCCATTAGACAAGCTGCCACTCCTCGGACAGCCGACCTTAGAAAACCTCAACGCGATCTAGCCACGAGGTGCCACTCCCCGGCAGCCGACCCTATCGTACCTCAACCCGATCCAGTAGAGAAGCTGCCACTCCCCGGCCAGCCGACACTATCCTACCTCAACGGGATCCAGTAGACAAGCTGCCACTCCCCGGCCAGCCGACCCAATCCTACCTCAACGTGATCCAGTAGACAAGCTGCCACTCGCCGGTCAGCCGACCCTATCCTACCTCAACGTGATCCAGTAGACAAGCTGCCACTCCCCGGCCAGCCGACCTTAGCCTACCTCAGTGCGATCCAGTAGACAAGCTGCCACACCCTGGCCAGCCAACCATAGCCTATCTCAGTGCGATCCAGTAGACAAGCTGGCACTCCCTGACCAGCCGACCCTAGCCCACCTCAGTGCGATCCAGTACAGAAGTTGACGCTCCCTGGCCTGCAGACACTAGCCTACCTCAGTGCGATCCAGTAGACAAGCTGCCACTCCCCGGCCAGCCGACCCTAGCCTACCTCAATGCGATCCAGTAGAGAATCTGCCGCTCCCTGGCCAGCCGACACTATTCTACATCAGTGCGATCCAGTAGACAAGCTGCCGCTCCCCGGCAAGCCGACCCTAGCCCACCTGAACGCTATCCAATAGACAAGTTGCCGCTCCCCGGCAAGCCGACCCTAGCCCACCTCAACGCGATCCAGTAGACGAGCTTCCACTTCCGGCCAGCAGGCCCTATCCTTCCTCAACGCGATCCGGTAGACAAGATGCCACTCGCCGACCAGACGACCCTATCCTACCTCAACGCCATCCAGTACACGAGCTGCCATTCCATGACCAGCCAAACATAGCCTACCACAACGCGATCCAGTAGACGAGCTGCCACTCCCCGGTCAGCTGACACTACCCTACATCAACGCGATCCAGTAGACAAGCTGCCACTCCCCGGCCAGCCACCACTAGCCTACGTCAACGCGATCCAGCAGAGGAGCCGGCACTCCCCGGCCAGCCAACACTAGCCTACATCAACGCGATCCAGCAGACGAGCCGCCACTCCCCGGCCAGCCAATACTACCCTACCTCAACGTGATCCAGTAGATGAGCTGCCACTCCCCGGCCAGCTGACCTCAGCCTACCTAAATCCGATCTAGTAGACAAGCTGCCGCTCCCTGGCCAGCCGACCCTGACCTACCTCAGTGCGATCCAGTAACCAAGCTGCCGCTCCCTGGCCAGCCATCCCTAGCCCACCTCAACGCGATCCAGCAAACGAGCTGCCAATCCCGGCCAGCCGACCCTATCCTTCCTCAACGCGATCCAGTAGACAAGCTGCCACTTTCCGACCAGACGACACTAGCCTACCTCAACGCGATCCAGTGGACGAGCTGCCACTCCCTAGACAGCCGACCCTATCCTACCTCAACGCGATCCAGTAGACGAGCTGCCACTCCATGGCTAGCCGACCCTAGCCTCCCTCAACGCGATCCAGTAGACAAGCTGCCACTCCCCGACAAGCCGACACTATCCTACCTCAACGCGATCCAGTAGACGATCTGCCACTCCCCTGCCAGCTGACACTATCATACCTCAACGTGGTCCAGTAGACAAGATGCCGCACCCTGGCGAGCCAACCCTAGCCTACCTCAGTTCGATGCAAGAGAAAAGCTGCCGCTCCCTGGGCAGCCGACCCCATCACACCTCAGTGCGATCCAGTAGACAAGCTGCCGCTCCCTGGCAAGCCGACCCTAGCCTACCTCAGTGCGATCCAGTAGAGAAGCTGCCGGTCCCTGGTCAGCGGACCCTAGCCTACTTCAGTGCGATCCAGTAGAGAAGCTGCCGCTCACTGGGCAGCGGATCCTAGCCTACTTCAACGCGATCCAGTAGAGAAGCTGCCACTCCCCGGACAGCCGACCTTAGCCTACCTCAACGCGATCTAGTCACGAGGTGCCACTCCCCGGCAGCCGACCCTATCGTACCCCAACCCGATCCAGTAGACGAGCTGCCAATTCCCGAACAGCCGACACTATCCTACCTCAACGCGATCCAGTAGAGAAGCTGCCGCTCCCTGGCCACAAGACCCTATCCTACCTCAACGTGATCCAGTAGACAAGCTGCCACTCGCAGGTCAGCCGACCCTATCCTACCTCAACGTGATCCAGTAGACAAGCTGCCACTCCCCGTCCAGCCGACCCTAGCCTATCTCAGTGCGATCCAGTAGACAAACTGCCACACCCTGGCCAGCCAACCATAGCCTATCTCAGTGCGATCCAGTAGACAAGCTGGCACTCCTGACTAGCCGAACCTAGCCCAACTCAGTGCGATCCAGTACAGAAGCTGCCGCTCCCTGGCCAGCTGACACTAGCCTACCTCAGTGAGATCCAGTAGACAAACTGCCAATCCCCGGCCAGCCGACCCTATCCTACCTCAACGCATTCTAGTAGACGAGCTGCCACTCCTCGGCCCGCCGACCCAAGCCTACCTCAACACGATCCAGTAGACGAGCTGCCGCTCCCCGGACAGCCGACACTAGCCTACCTCAACGTGATCCAGTAGACGAGCTGCCACTCCCCGACCAGACGACCCTAGCCTACCTCAACGCGGTCCAGTAGACGATCTGCATCTCCCCGGCCAGCCGACCTTAGCCTACCTCAACGCGATCCAGTAGACGAGCTGCCACTCCCCTTCCAGCCGACCCTAGCCTACCTCAACGCGAACCATTAGACGAGCTGCCGCTCCCCGGAGAGCCGACCCTAGCCTACATCAACGCGATCCATGGCCAGCCGACCCTAGCTCACCTCAACGCGATACAGTGGACGAGCTGCAACTCCCCGGCAGCCGACCCTATCCTACCTCAACACGATCCAGGAGACAAGCTGCCACTCCCAGGCCAGCCGACCCTAGCCTACCTCAACGTGATCAAGTAGACAAGCTGCCACTCCCCGGCCAGCCAACCCTAACCTACCTCAGTGCGATCCAGTAGACAAGCTGCCGTACCCTAGCCAGCCAACCCTAGTCTACCTCAGTGCGATCCAGTAGACAAGCTGCCGCTCCCTGGCCAGCCGACACTAGCCGACCTCAGTGCGATCCAGTAGACAAGCTGCCGCTCTTTGGCCAGCCGACCCTAGCCTACATGAGAGCGATCCAGTAGAGAAGCTGCCTCACCCTGGCCAGCCGACCCAAGCCTACCTCAGTGCGATACAGTAGAGAAGCTGCCGCTCCCTCGCCAGCCGACCCTATCCTACTTCAACGCGATCCAGTAGCCAAACTGCCACTTCCCAGCCAGCCGACCCTATCCTCAGTGCGATCCAGTAGACGAGCTGCCACTCCCCTACCAACCGATCCTAGCCTACCTCAACGCGACCCAGTAGACGAGCTTCCACTCCCCAGACAGCCGACCCTATCCTACCTCAACATGATCTAGTAGAGGAGCTACCACTCCCCGGCCAGCCGACCCTAGCCAACCTCACCGTGATCCAGTAGAAAAGCTGCAACTCCATGGGCATCCGACCCTAGACTACCTCAACGCGATCCAGTAGGCGAGCTGCCACTCCCCAGCCAGCCGACCCTAGCCTACACCAACGCGATCCAGCAGACGAGCCGCCACTCCCCAGCCAGCCGACCTTATCCTACCTCAACATGATCCAGTAGACGAGCTGCCACTCCACGGCCAGCCGACCCTATCCCACCTCAAAGCGATCCAGTAGAAAAGCTGCCACTCCCCGACAAGACAACCCCAGCCATCCTCAACGCGATCCATTCGACGAGCTGCCACTCCACGGCCACCCGACCCTATCCTACCTAAACGTGTTCCAGTAGAAGAGCTGCAACTCCCCAGCCAGCCGACCCTAGCCTACCTCAACGCGGTCCAATAGACGAGCTGCCACTCCCCGGCCAGCCGACCCTAGCCTACCTCAACGCGATCCAGGAGACGAGCTGCCTCTCCCCAGCAAGCCGACCCTAGCCTACCTCAACGCGATTCAGAAGACAAACTGCCACTCCCTAACCAGCCGACACTAGCCCACCTCAGTGCGATCCAGTAGAGAAGCTGCCGCTTCCTTGCCAGCCGACACTAGCCTATCTCCGTGCGATCCAGTAGACAAGTTGCCGCTCCCTGGCCAGCGGACCCTAGCCCACCTCAGTGCGATCCAGTAGACAATCTGCCACTCCCCGGTCAGCCAACACTATCCTACCTCAACGCGATCCATTAGACAAGCTGCCACTCGACGGTCAGCCGACCTTAGCCTACCTCAACGCTATATAGTAGACGAGGTGCCAATCCCCGGCAGCCGACCCTATCCTACCTCAACGCGATCCAGTAGACAAGCTGCCACTCCCCCGCCAACCGACCCTATCCTACCTGAACGTGATCCAGTAAACAAGCTGCCACTCGCCGGTCAGCTGACCCTATCCTACCTCAACCTGATCCAGTAGACAAGCTGCCACTCCCCGGCCAGCCGACCTTAGCCTATCTCAGTGCGCTCCAGTAGACAGGCTGCCATACCCTGGCCAGCCAACCATTGCCTATCTCAGTGCGATCCAGTAGACAAGCTGGCACTCCCTGACCAGCCGACCCTAGCCCACCTCAGTGCAATCCAGTACAGAAGCTGCCGCTCCCTGGCCACCCAACCCTATCCTACCTAAACGTGATCCAGTAGACAAGCTGCCACTCGCCGGTCAGCCGACCCTATCCTACCTCAACGTGATCCAGTAGACGAGCTGCCACTCCCCGACCAGACGACCCTAGCCTACCTCAACGCGGTCCAGTAGACGATCTGCATCTCCCCGGCCAGCCGACCTTAGCCTACCTCAACGCGATCCAGTAGACGAGCTGCCACTCCCCTTCCAGCCGACCCTAGCCTACCTCAACGCGAACCAGTAGACGAGCTGCCGCTCCCCGGAGAGCCGACCCTAGCCTACCTCAACGCGATCCATGGCCAGCCGACCCTAGCTCACCTCAACGCGATACAGTGGACGAGCTGCAACTCCCCGGCAGCCGACCCTATCCTACCTCAACACGATCCAGGAGACAAGCTGCCACTCCCAGACCAGCCGACCCTAGCCTACCTCAACGTGATGCAGTAGACAAGCTGCCACTCCCCGGCCAGCCAACCCTAACCTACCTCAGTGCGATCCAGTAGACAAGCTGCCGCACCCTAGCCAGCCAACCCTAGTCTACCTCAGTGCGATCCAGTAGACAAGCTGCCGCTCCCTGGCCAGCCGACACTAGCCGACCTCAGTGCGATCCAGTAGACAAGCTGCCGCTCTTTGGCCAGCCGACCCTAGCCTACATGAGAGCGATCCAGTAGAGAAGCTGCCTCACCCTGGCCAGCCGACCCAAGCCTACCTCAGTGCGATACAGTAGAGAAGCTGCCGTTCCCTGGCCAGCCGACCCTATCCTACTTCAACGCGATCCAGTAGCCAAACTGCCACTTCCCAGCCTGCCGACCCTATCCTCAGTGCGATCCAGTAGACGAGCTGCCACTCCCCTGCCAACCGATCCTAGCCTACCTCAACGCGACCCAGTAGACGAGCTTCCACTCCACAGACAGCCGACCCTATCCTACCTCAACATGATCTAGTAGAGGAGCTACCACTCCCCGGCCAGCCGACCCTAGCCAACCTCACCGTGATCCAGTAGAAAAGCTGCAACTCCATGGGCATCCGACCCTAGACTACCTCAACGCGATCCAGTAGGCGAGCTGCCACTCCCCAGCCAGCCGACCCTAGCCTACACCAACGCGATCCAGCAGACGAGCCGCCACTCCCCAGCCAGCCGACCTTATCCTACCTCAACATGATCCAGTAGACGAGCTGCCACTCCACGGCCAGCCGACCCTATCCCACCTCAAAGCGATCCAGTAGAAAAGCTGCCACTCCCCGACAAGACAACCCCAGCCATCCTCAACGCGATCCATTCGACGAGCTGCCACTCCACGGCCACCCGACCCTATCCTACCTAAACGTGTTCCAGTAGAAGAGCTGCAACTCCCCAGCCAGCCGACCCTAGCCTACCTCAACGCGGTCCAGTAGACGAGCTGCCACTCCCCGGCCAGCCGACCCTAGCCTACCTCAACGCGATCCAGGAGACGAGCTGCCTCTCCCCAGCAAGCCGACCCTAGCCTACCTCAACGCGATTCAGAAGACAAACTGCCACTCCCTAACCAGCCGACACTAGCCCACCTCAGTGCGATCCAGTAGAGAAGCTGCCGCTTCCTTGCCAGCCGACACTAGCCTATCTCCGTGCGATCCAGTAGACAAGTTGCCGCTCCCTGGCCAGTGGACCCTAGCCCAACTCAATGCGATCTAGTAGACAATCTGCCACTCCCCGGTCAGCCGACACTATCCTACCTCAACGCGATCCATTAGACAAGCTGCCACTCGACGGTCAGCCGACCTTAGCCTACCTCAACGCGATATAGTAGACGAGGTGCCAATCCCCCGCCAGCCGAGCCTATAGAAACCTCAACGCGATCCGTAGACGAGCTGCCACTCCCCGGCAACCCCGCCCTTTAACCAACCTCAACGCGATCCTTTAAAGAAAACCCTTCCCTAACCGTCAGCCCCCCCATCCAAACCTCAACGGATCAATTTAGACAAGCAGCCACCTCCTGGCCAGCCGACCCTATCCTACCTCGACTTGGTTAAGTAGACGAGCTGCCACTCCTCGCCCAGCAGACCCTAGCCTACATGAACGCGATCCAGTAGACAAGCTGCCACTCCCCGCCACCGACCCCATCCAAACCCAAAAACGCGATCCAGAAGACGACTCCCACCCCCGGCCAGCCGACCCTAGCCTACCTCAGTGCGATCCAGTATAGAAGCTGCCGCTCCCTGTCCAGCCGACCCTATCCTACCTCAGTGTGATCCAGTAGACATGCTGCCGCTCCCTGGCCAGCCGACTCTAGCCTACCTCAGCGCGATCCAGTAGACAAGCTGCCACTCCCTGGCCAGCCGACCCTATCCTACCTCAACGCGATGCAGTAGACAAGCTGCCACTCACAAGCCAGCCGACCATAGCCTACCTGAGCGCGATCCAGTAGACAAGCTACAACTCCCCGGCCAGCAGACCCTATCCTGCCTCAACGCGATCTAGTAGATAAGCTGCCACTCCCCGGCCAGCCAACACTAGCCTACCTCAACGCGATCCAGCAGACGAGCCGCCAATCCCCGGCTAGCCGACCCTATCCTACATCAACGTGATCCAGTAGACGAGCTGCCACTCCCCGGCCAGCCGACCCTAGCCTACCTCAACGCGATCCATTAGACAAGCTGCCACTCATCGGCCAGCCGACCCTATCCTACCTCAACGCGATCCGGTAGAGAAGCTGCCACTCCCTGGCCAGCGGCCCTAGCCTACCTTAGTGCGATACATTAGAGAAACTGCCGCTCCCTAGCCAGCCGACCATATCCTACCTCAATGCGATCCAGTAGACATACTGCCGCTCCCTAGCCTACCTCAACGCAATCCAGTAGACAAGCTGCCACTCTCCAGCCAGCCGACCCCATCCTACCTCAACGTGATCCAGTAGACAAGCTGCCGCCTCCTGGCCAGTCGATTCTATCCTACCTCAATGTGATCCAATAGACGAGCTGCCACTCCCCGGCCAGTAGATCCCTATCCTACCTCAAAGTGACCCATTAGACGAGCCGCCACTCCCCGGCCAGCAGACCCTAGCCTACCTTAACGCGATCCATTAGACGAGCTGCCACTCCCAGGCCAGCCGTCCCTAGCCTACCTCAGTGCGATCCAGTAGAGAAGCTGCCGCTCCCTGGCCAGCCGACACTATCCTACCTCAACGCGATCCAGTATACATGCTGCCGCTCCCTAGCCTACCTCAACGCAATCCATTAGACAAGCTGCCACTCCCCGGCCAGGCGACACTATCCAGTATACAAGCTGCCGCTACCCGGCCAGCCGACCCTAGCCCACCTCAACGCGATCCAGTAGACGATCTGCCACTCACCAGCCAACCGACCCTATCGTACCTCAACGCGATCAAGTAAAAAAGCTGCCACTCCCCGGCCAGCCGACACTATCCTACCTCAACACGATCCTGTAGACAAGCTGCCAATCCCCGGCCAGCCGACCCTAGCCTACCTCAATGCGATCCAGTAGACAAGCTGCCGCTCCCTGGCCATCCGACCCTAGCCCACCTCAACGCGATCCAGTAGACAAGCTGCCACACCCCGGCCAGCCGACCCTAGCCTACCTCAATGCGATCCAGTAGAGAAGCTGCCGCTCCCTGGCCACCCGAACCTATCCTACCTCATTGCGATCCAGTAGAAAAGCTGCCGCTCCCTGGCCAGCCGACCCTAGCCTACCTCAACACAATCCAGTAGACGAGCTGCCACTTCCGGCCAGCCGACCCTATCCTTCCTCAACGCGATCCAGTGGACAAGCTGCCACTCCCCAACCAGACGACCCTAGCCTATCTCAACGCGATCTAGTGGACGAGCTGCCACTCCCTAGATAGCCGACCCTATCCTACCTCAACGCGATCCAGTAGGCGAGCTGCCACTCCATGGCCAGCAGACCCTAGCCTACCTCAACGCGATCCAGTACACGAGCTGCCACTCCCCTGCCAGCCAACACTAGCCTACCTCAACGCGATCCAGTAGACGAGCTGCCGCTTCCCGGCCAGCCGACTCTAGCCTACCTCAACGCGATCCATAAGACAAGCTGCCACTCCCCGGCCAGCCGACCCTAGCCTACCACAGCCCGATCCAGTAGACAAGCTGCCACTCCCCGACCAGCCGACCCTAACCTACCTCAACGCGATCCCAGGACACCTAAATGAATACAGTTCATCAATCATTCAACAACTGGTTACAACCATTACAAATTGGACACACAAACCTGGCTACAAGTACAACCTTTTGTTTATAGAAATATCAAGCATCTCCTAGCCGAGAACAAGAAGCTAGCTGGGAGCTACCTAGCAAGCTGGGAGCTACCAAGCCTGACAGACAGCTATGTAGGAGCTACCTAGCTGGCTGTGAGCTACATAACTTGGCTGACAGCTAGCAAAGAGCTACCTAGCTGGTTGACAGCAGCATAGTTTAGCTAAAAGCTGGGTAGGAGCTACCTAGCTGGCTGACAGCTAAATAGCTTGGCTGGCAGCTACCTACTAGTCGTCTGAAAGCTAAAGATCAGGTTGACAGTCGCCAGTGGCCACTCCTGCTAACCTTCTAACCCTCACTAGTCTCACTCACCTGAGTGGCTCAGTGACCAGCACCGTACCTCTGTAGTTCCCTGGGTGACGGCTCCACCATAAGCCTTGCCGGACTACACAACCCTAAGTCTCCACCACAACCGAACAAATAAAGACGCAGAAGCCAACAATGAAGTCACTAGTCACGGTTCCGAACATCGTTATGAACATAAGCGATGTCTCAATCAGGGCAAAATGACTTGCATACCCTCTATGTAACGTTCATTTTGTACTACATACTACGCAATGAGGCTATATAGTTATGCCAAATAAGTATGTTATTAGCAATTAACCATAGGAAAATTATTTTTTGGATAGAAAGGTGAATATCAAATAATACTGAAACTAAGTCAGCCCAAGTTACAGCCACCGTAACAATCCAGACTCGAACATCGTCCACCTTTCAGACTAATTCGAACCATTCCGACGCCAAGTCAACTTTTTAATACTGTTTTACTCGTATATTTCTCAATGGCACATCAAGACGCAAGACAGAATTTCGATAAATATAACATATTCCATCAATGACAATGCAATTACAACTACCATTTTCCTCGTAATTGACCATTAAATACAATATCTCCGAACTTTTTCATAGTCAGACACCAACATAGAAAATGGAATCATGTCGAGAAGGGTTGGGAGGGACAGTAAACCAATAGGTTCTTACAATACTTCCAAATGTGAAATGACCAGTAGAAACTGGATGAACATAATGATAATAAGATACTAGATGATGACCCGTGGAGCCAGCAAGAGCTGAATGAAATCGTCTAACGTCACCCAAATAATAAAGTTAGCAAAGTGAAGCTTTACTATGATACCTCTAGGGCAGCCCGCAAAAGCTTAATGGAATTGTCAGGCATGTGCCAAGTAACGTTCCCAAAGTGAAGCTTTGATTTCGTGATCTGTGAAGCCCACGAAAAAATGAATAAGATCGTCTGGCTTCGGCGAAAATCAAATTCCCAAATTGAAACTTTACTTTCATGATTCGAGGAGACAATGAAAGCTAAATATGATAGCCAGTCATCGACCAAAAATATATAATTCCCAAAGTGAAGCTTATTTTGATGACCTGTGGAGCTCGCTAGACCTGCAAAATATCGTTTGTCATTGGTCAGAATAAACTCAAGAGTAAGACTTTACTTTGATTACCTGTGGTGCCCTCAACAATTAAATAAAATCGTCTGGAGAAGCCAGAGTACAGTCACCAACGTGCAGCTTTACTTTGATGACCCATGTAGCACGCACAAGTGTTAGCCAGAGGAAAATTTCTAAAGTAAAACATTAATTTGACGACCCACATATGTGCTTCACAAAACCTATATAAAACAGTCTAGCGTTAGCCTGAACAAAAGTCTGAATGTAAAGCTTTACTTTGACGACCCATAAACCATGCAAGTTGAAAATAATCGTCCGGCATTAGCTAGAACAAATGTCCTAAAGGGACGCTTTAGTTTGTGGTCGTTGGTTCATTCCTCGACAATCTACTTCGACTAATTCGTTTATAAACACATTGCGGCTTCCTGCCTGACATACTTGAAAGGTGAAAAGGAAGCGTTACTCACTCTCGACAGGCGTCGGTGGCTCAGTCTCTGATACACGTCGGTTGCTTACTTCACCACACGTTACTTCGACGAACTCAAAAACTCTTCTCACTTTCCAACAGTCATCGATGAGCTTCGTCTCTAACACACGTCTGTCGGTAGCTCACTTCATGGCAAACCAAACTCTATTCTCTCTCTCTGACACAACTTTATGGCTTCCTGACACACTAAAAATATTGCTCACTCCCTGACAGACGTCGGTGGCTTCATGTCTGATACACGTCGGTAGCTCACTCAAAGATACACTACATTGCCTAACTCAGTCACGATGGCTTCCTGCCTGACACATATACACACACACACACACACACACACACTTCAAAGGCAAAAAAAAAAAAAGAAAAAAAGTCAGTGGCTTCGTCTGTAACATACGTGGGCAGTCCACAACAGGACACATTACATGACTAACTCCCTGATACACAAGACTGGCTTCCTGCCTCACACTAATACAGTGGCGACAACACAAAACCGCTGCTCAATTCCTAACACACAACAGTGGCAAAGAAAGGCTGCTCACGCTGACAGATTCTCTGGCTTTGTCTCTAGCACACGTCGGGCCACCTCACTCTAGGACACACTATTCCCACTAACTCCCTGGCACACAAGGGCGGCTTCCTGTCTGACGGCGGAGGAACGCTACTCACTCCCTGACAGACGTCAGGGGCTTCGTTTCGACCACACGTCGTGGGCTTATGCCCCGATATACGATAGTTTACTACGACGGTCTGTTGTTCTCTGGCACACGACGAGAGGTTCTCCCTCCCTCCCTCCCTCAAACCTGACAAACAACAACGACCGACTCGTCCTCTAACATCAAAGCCGCTCACTTTCAAACGACCGTCTCACCAGCTGACTTGAGTCTGCACCTCACATCCTGGCGCATCGGCACGTCCCTTCCTGATACACGGCGGGCAGATCACTCCAAGACAGACGAAGACGCCTGACACATCATCCCAGCGAGTCATTCCCTGACACACAACAATGTCTTACTCACTGCCACACTTCGTGTTTACTTCCTTCTCACTCTGCCTGAGCTGCTACAGCAACTCACTCCCTGACACAAAACTATGGCCACCCGGCTACTAATACCCTGAGAGCATAGCGCTCCGTGAGGAACCAAACTCTCCCTATCCTGAGACAAGCAGGAAGGAGGGTCCCAGTCTGCCACATACCGTCATGTCAATCACTTATGTCGGTGGTTCACGCCTCGACTCTACGAAGGTTTACCCCACTATCAAACTTACACGTGAAGGAGGTACCACCCTCCTTGACTCGACGAAGGTTTACCCCACTATCAAACTTACACGTGAAGAAGGCACCACCCTCCTTGACTCGACGAAGGTTTACCCCACTATCAAACTTACACGTGAAGGAGGTACCACCCTCCTTGACTCGGCGAAGGTTTACCCCACTATCAAACTTACACGTGAAGGAGGTACTACCCTCCTTGAGGCAAGACACTTGAGTGCTGTCATGACGGCTTCCTCTCTCCCTCTTGCGACGTCAGCAGGCGACTGAGGGTGACGTGGTCCTCGACGGTGGACGGAAGGTCATCATATTTAACCCGTTGTTTGACTGGAATTCTGGAAATGAACGGTGTCTTAATTTCCATTTCAACTTGAACACATTAAGGCATATTTTTCTATTAACATTAAGTTAATTTACGACATTTTGTACACAACATATCCCAGTGTTTATGTGTGGGTCATGATAGATGTGAAGTCATAGGTACATTATAGGTTAATCAATTATCATCCATCTTGAAATATATGCTTAAAATTGGTGTCAACTGCGAGGACAAAAACCTCTCACTAGCAATGTTATCCTTACGATTCTTGTTCTTTGAAACATTAGGGTAAACAAGACGCAATTGTTTATCACTGACCAGCATAAGGAGCTTAAAAGGCTGGTCTCTTATTGTTTATATACTACTAATACAAAACGTAGGTAGTCATTATTCCCATGTTGAGACAAACTACTAATTGAGGCAAACAACCAAATAAATAATAACCTATATGGCGGGATCAGACGTTCCAAAAGACCGTGAGCAATTAAAAGCTGTCGCCTGAACGAATCGTAGAATAAATCAAAGTTTCTGACGAACGACTTCATTCTAAATTTTCTTGCTGTGGGAACTACAGAGTTGTCCACACCTCCACCTCCATGTTCACCTATAGTTGACCAGTCATTCACCTGTCGTTACAGCCAATGGTCTGCCATGACTCATTAACCTGGCTATAAATAAGACCTCTGTTTATGGAGCAATCAACTACAAGCGGAGAACACGAAGCTAGCGGACTACGTTTGTTGTTTGTTGGCTTTTACGGCCATCGACCTATGAGGAAGGTCATTACGGCCTGCAACCCTATCTAATATGCGATTAAAATCACCCCTAAATGCATATTCTAATGAAAAATAGAAAAAATTAAGACATCATAATTATGATATGATAAAAAATGAATGATAAGTATAAATAATGGGAAAAAAATATTATGTGGGTGTTGAGCCAACGTAGCGGCAAACACCTCCCTGTCGGCACAGCAGCCACAGTTGCAGTTTACCCAAGAGTGCGAGGGGATAAGACGTCACCACGTCATGCACATAGATGATAATTCATTCGGAAGTCCACCGGCTCGACCTCTTGGCGCAGCTGCCCAGGAGGATAACCACCTCCCCTCAAGGCGACCGTCTAATGTGTGGACATGTCCACCCACCATGCGACCAGCCCAAGTGGGAGGAGGAACCTCACACCGAAGCCAATCCCTCCACAGAGAACAACCCACGAACCACCTTACATCATCTTCATTAATTGTTTCTCTGAGGAAGACCATCAATTTGTCAAAAGTACTCGAGTTGTCCCAGAATACATTGACAATGTTAAAACATATGTTTTTCTTGTAATACTTTATTAAGTATATCCGGGGATGACGAGGATAAATTAATTGCCGAGATATTGTCAGTCCGGTCGTCTACACGAGTTCCACCACCATCGTTCAGAGGAGTGAGGTTAGCATTGATCATAATATTAACCATTTGTTCCCCTCTGGCGTCTGCCCGGATACTTCCACCCAACTGATACTGATGAACATTGAAGTCTCCTAAAAGTATTTGACGTGAGATAATCAACAAACAGATTGAACTCATCATTATCAAGTACATTGGAACCGGAGCATTACATCGAACAGATGGTCAGGCATGCGATATGAAATTTGACTCTACGTGCGACAGCGTCTAGATTAGAATTTCGTCACTAGTGTGTGAGGCATACTTTGGTGAACATAGCTAGCAACTTCTACGTCGTTCTCCATTGACAAATATGGTGATGAAGCAGGCAGTGATAACGTCCTCGTTTGGTAGTTCCTTCACAATGTCGTCCTCTGACATATCCATGACATCACTGAAGTAGATGACTCCCCTGCATGAATTCATGGCAATGGGTATCGAGACCACAACGTCAACATGAATATGGAACTTCGTCAACTTAAGTAGTTCCGCCACCTGTTTCGTCGACTTATCAGCAAATCACCACTAACCAGTTTCCTGACCGTTTCAACATGCCCAGACCAACCATCAATGACCTTCCTGATTAGGAAGGGATTGAGGGAGGCAAGAGTCGTTGCTGCGGTCGCATGGGCCAAAACAAAATCAGCGTTGCTACTTTTTATGGACGATCCGTCACCACTACCTCCTACGTGGGCAGTGGATGGCTTACCTGGGTCCATCCTATAGGGGCCTAACCTCAAAATCTGGGGTGGCAAACCACCCCCAGATATTGGAATAAAAACTAGCTACCCCGAAAAGAAAAAGATCAGGCAATTGTTTTATGAAGAAAAAGGTATCAGGGCGGAGCCGGTCGCACAAAGGCCAGGCGGAGTTCTCCTGCGGACATCCGTCAATGAAAGAATGATTTTGCATAAAACAACCCTATAAAAATATATTGATGAACAATAACTTTCAAAAACCCTTCAAAACAAAGCAAGGGTAGCGACAACGCAGGGAGGAATAGCTACAACCGAGCTCTGAAAGAAGGGCAACAGCTTCGTACAGGTCAGTAGCTGGTACGAGACTGTGGTCGGAACAGCTACGACTGCACATTGCCCTGCGCAATGTCACTGCGCATGTAGTTATGGCTACCGCCGCTAGGGAGCAGTGGTGGTTTGCCTGACTGGCATATCCGAGTATGTTTATCCTGATCCCAGCCCTGAGCATACGGACAAATAACAAATATTGCATTAATGTTAAAAAACACTTCCTTTGTAAACACTTCACCGAGTGAAAACACCCCTATAAACAGTAGAGTTAAAAAACAACTAACGTACAAGGCCACCAGAAGCAGCACTTCACATATGTTTAACACTAATAAACATACACCAAATTTGATATTTTTTTTTTTTTTTTTTTTTTTTTTATACTTTGTTGCTGTCTCCCGCGTTTGCGAGGTAGCGCAAGGAAACAGACGAAAGAAATGGCCCAACCCCCCCATACACATGTATATACATACGTCCACACACGCAAATATACATACCTACACAGCTTTCCATGGTTTACCCCAGACGCTTCACATGCCTTGATTCAATCCACTGACAGCACGTCAACCCCGGTATACCACATCGCTCCAATTCACTCTATTCCTTGCCCTCCTTTCACCCTCCTGCATGTTCAGGCCCCGATCACACAAAATCTTTTTCACTCCATCTTTCCACCTCCAATTTGGTCTCCCTCTTCTCCTTGTTCCCTCCACCTCCGACACATATATCCTCTTGGTCAATCTTTCCTCACTCATCCTCTCCATGTGCCCAAACCACTTCAAAACACCCTCTTCTGCTCTCTCAACCACTCTCTTTTTATTTCCAAACATCTCTCTTACCCTTACGTTACTCACTCGATCAAACCACCTCACACCACACATTGTCCTCAAACATCTCATTTCCAGCACATCCATCCTCCTGCGCACAACTCTATCCATAGCCCACGCCTCGCAACCATACAACATTGTTGGAACCACTATTCCTTCAAACATACCCATTTTTGCTTTCCGAGATAATGTTCTCGACTTCCACACATTCTTCAAGGCCCCCAGAATTTTCACCCCCTCCCCCACCCTATGATCCACTTCCGCTTCCATGGTTCCATCCGCTGCCAGATCCACTCCCAGTTATCTAAAACACTTCACTTCCTCCAGTTTTTCTCCATTCAAACTCACCTCCCAATTGACTTGACCCTCAACCCTACTGTACCTAATAACCTTGCTCTTATTCACATTTACTCTTAACTTTCTTCTTCCACACACTTTACCAAACTCAGTCACCAGCTTCTGCAGTTTCTCACATGAATCAGCCACCAGCGCTGTATCATCAGCGAACAACAACTGACTCACTTCCCAAGCTCTCTCATCCCCAACAGACTTCATAGTTGCCCCTCTTTCCAAAACTCTTGCATTTACCTCCCTAACAACCCCATCCATAAACAAATTAAACAACCATGGAGACATCACACACCCCTGCCGCAAACCTACATTCACTGAGAACCAATCACTTTCCTCTCTTCCTACACGTACACATGCCTTACATCCTCGATAAAAACTTTTCACTGCTTCTAACAACTTTCCTCCCACACCATATATTCTTAATACCTTCCACAGAGCATCTCTATCAACTCTATCATATGCCTTCTCCAGATCCATAAATGCTACATACAAATCCATTCGCTTTTCTAAGTATTTCTCACATACATTCTTCAAAGCAAACACCTGATCCACACATCCTCTACCACTTCTGAAACCACACTGCTCTTCCCCAATCTGATGCTCTGTACATGCCTTCACCCTCTCAATCAATACCCGAAGAAAGCAGTGAAGGGTAACTGAAGATAGAAAGGCTGAAAGTAGAGAGTTGATCATGGCATTCTAAACGAAACCAAAATGGCATCCTAGGTAGGAGCTGTGTAATCCTTCCTACGTATTGATACGCGGAATAAAAGCTCAAGGAAACCCCACTTGTCAAGGAAAAATGCACAGAAACATTGCCATAGTGCTAAGCAAAGTCCGACTTACCGAAAAGACGAGTAGACACTACGACATCAGGCACCACAGACTTGAAATACAGAGCGTAAGAACACATCCGTCTTGGGAGACGAAACAAATAAGACTACAAATGGCGGCTGTGATCAGCCAGAAACACATACAAAGAAGCGCAACTTAAAGACTTTGACATACTAATTTTTGTGATGCTGGCAGTAACGCCATCTGGAGGGGGTGATTAAGACTATTAGAAAACGGGAAATATAAACCTTTACCAAAGAAAACGGGGAAATTAGAGGTAAACTATTCAAATCTGCCATAATTTCTGCAGGGAGTGAAGTCCTTTGTTCTATTTTGCTTTAGCAATGGAAAAACTTAATGGAAACTGGACACTTTGTTAAATGACAGAATTTCTTCATATTTCAAGAACCACTCATCATTTTCTTATTTTCGTTTTACTGGTGTTAATATGAATAGGTAGTTATGTATATAAGTCCTGAGCCTATCTTCGGTTTGTGCTGGTAATTTAGCGTAATTTAGATTTCGTTAATACTCTTACATTTCAGTTCCTTCTTAAATATTGTGATAAAAGGAAACAAATGACCTTGTAATATTCATTTGGTGCAATACAGTATTGATAGATATATATCAGAACATATTTTCACCTTATGGTAGACTGTATGTACATGCATACACACGTGCATGCAGTAATAGAGAATACAATAACAAAGGCTAACAGTCTGGAAACGTGTGGAAAACCTCTTGCGTGAGAAATACATACTGTATATGTAGTAAGCCATGTAGTAAAGTATTTAGTCACCTTTGTACATTTCCTATAACATTTTCTTTTGTATCTCTATAAAATGTTCAAGATTCTGTATTTCTTTTCGATGTATTATCCTTATTCTAATGAAATTTTATTTCCTTCACACTGCTGGGAACACACAGGTCTATCATTGTATGTCAGTTTTTTTTTTTCTCAGCAAAATTTCATAAACATTGGCACACAGTATCCCTCTTATAACCACTGTTTCAACATCATACTGAAATATTTGCTTCCAATTCCTTCATATAACTTTTGTGTTTTTGGTACGGTAAGAGCAATGTTTATCTATAGACATTTGTGGTATATGTATACAACTATACATAGTGTCATTATCCTCTGTGGATGAAAGTAGATCTTACTTATCTCTATACCATCAACTTCTACCATGGTCGACTAGTGACATTCATCCTCATTCATCATCCTAACAATCAAAATGTACCTCAGACATTTCAGTTTGAGAGGGTGTAATATCTATCAAGCTGGAGGTAGGAGAAAGCTGCAAGAGGTTAATGCAAACCACTGAACCAAGTGCTGCTGTAGTACGGTTAAGTATCTGAGCAGCAAGGTGTATACTTAACTGAACACTGATGATATTATGGAAATAGGTTACAATTATGCCACACGATTTCCCCATTATGATATTCGCTTGGATACTCCTATCACTATGGATTTGTCCTTCTCGTAAGCAGGATATTGATACACTCCATCATTCGTCAGCAGTATAGTTAGCCGATACTCAAATGATTAATTTGTTTCTCTTTACTGACGACTCTTCGTTCGTATCACACTGTTGCGTTGCCATGTGTTGGTAGGAGGTTCTGCGTTTAATACAGCATAAAAACAATAGACATATAATCAAACACAATCAACCGTTCAAACATTTATTGTAATCGTTATCACTCGTTGATTATTCCACACAGCTGGAAAGACAAACAAAAATGTTGGTGGCCGCCATCTAACTCACAACTAGGAGTGAACAACCCTCCAAAACAGCGTGAATAAATCATAAACATACTTATATTTCCCTCTACATATCATATTAGTATACATTGTCCTCTGCGTATTGACACTAATATATACTAAGCAACAGTAAACTTATCAATTTATAGAGACAAGTAAAACCCAACGTGTAGGTACAATTTAATACACCGTCCAGCCTGCAGAGTTCCCCTGAAGGGCGTGGACGTGGTTCAGTAGTTGATGGCTACACTTCTCGTCTCCTGGTGGCCAGGTGTACACCATTTCTGCCCAAATATGTTCAATGACAATCAGGTCCACTCTTTTGCTGGCCTAGTCCAGGAGCTGTAGGGTGTCTTGTTCCTAGGGACCAGCGTTCAACAACACGAGCAGTGTGGACGGGGAACCTGTCGCTAATAGAAATGACAAGCCCGGCAGGGAGAGGTAAACCCCTCGCCCGCAGTTACTGCTACAGTCGTTGCAGTAAAGCCACCTCCAATGTGGAAAACGTCACCCAGGCCATGTAATGTCACTTTTCTCTAGATGCAGCAGGTAAAGTGACATGAACGGGCCTCCTCGCTCATGTTGGCTCGGTCATTTGTGCCTGTGGAACATTGTATGATTTTAACGTTTATTGTACTGGTTCGGCAGGATTTATATCATTTGTTGTGTATAAACAGTATATCATTAACATTTGGGTATCAGCATGAATTTATTATTACCATAACTATGACGTTCTAAGTCTTTGAACATCAACAAATCATTAACTTCCTACCTGGTACAGTTCCTCCTCCAGCAGTGAACCTTGACATGAGAGTTGGAGACTCACATCATCTCCGTGAACACTGCTTCAGACCAGAATATAAGTTTCGCTTGAGATGTGTGCTGTTCCCTCAGGCGTTCATTCCTCTCGGGAGTTCTGTGGTGTATTCCTTTGTCGTGCAATATTCGCCTGCCGCTCAACGGGGAGACGTCTTATGCCCATCACGTTCGCTGGAGGGGGTTACCTCTGCAGCTCCTGTTCTCTCTGCCAACAATAAAACACAACCATGTTCACAAGGAATGGATACAATCGGTTGCCTTAATTGAAAATTTCAATTTCAATTATCAAGTTTAGATAGTTATAAGCCTTAATTTCACAACTTTTACATAATCTACATAATATCTTTAGTATGAAATTGTGGTTACAATAATGATTATAATATTTCTTGATATTTTGCCTACTTCATTGTTATCAAGGCGTGGCCATACCCAAATATAGTCACCCGAAGTATTTGGCTGCTAATTAACTCTGATGCAGGTACCTCATTCTCTATGCAGCCTTCATTATTGCTGCCATGTCCCACTCCTTTTCACAGACACTCATAACTTAAATTAAGTTTTTAAGGTTACTGCTCTCCACCCGTATGGACAAAACATTATCAAGGAGAGTGATCATGCGACCTTTGAGCACCAACCTCTCCTCACTCCGATTCACCTTAGCCTACCTCAACGCGCGATCCAGTAGACGAGATGACCGCTCCCTGGCCAGCCGACCCTAGTCTACCTCAGTGCGATCCAGTAGACAAGCTGCACCTCCCTGGCCAGCCGACCTTAGCCTACCTCAACGCGCGATCCAGTAGACAAGCTGCCACTCACAGGCCAGCCGACCCTAGCCTACCTCAGCGCGATCCAGTAGAGAAGCTGCACCTCCCTGGTCAGCCGACCTTAGCCTACCTCAACGCGCGATCCAGTAGACAAGCTGCCACTCCCTGGCCAGGCGACCCTAGCCTACCTCAATGAGATCCAGTAGATAAGCTTCCACTCCCTGGCCAGCCGACCCTAGCCTACCTCACCGCGATCCAGTACACAAGCTGCCGCTCCCTGGCCAGCTGACCCTAGCCTAAATCAACGCGATCCAGTAGACGAGCTGCCACTCCCTGGCCAGCCGAAAAGCTGCCGCTCCCTGGCCAGCCGACCCTATCCTACCTCACCGCGATCCAGAAGACAAGCTGCCGTTCCCTGGCCAGCCGACCCTAGCTTACCTCAATGCGATCCAGGAGATAAGCTGCCACTCCCTGGCCAGCCGACCCTAGCCTAGCTCAACGCAATCCAGTAGACAAGCTACCGCTCCCTGGCCAGCAGACCTTTGCCTACATGATCTCGATCCAATAGACGAGCTGCCACACCCTGGCCAGCCGACCCTAGCCTACCTCAACGCGATCCAATAGACGAGCTGCCACTCCCTGTCCAGCCGAACCTAGACTACCTCACCGCGATCCAGCAGAGAAGCTGCCACTCCCTGGCCAGCCGACCCTTGCCTACCTCATCGCGATCCAGTAGACAAGCTACCGCTCCCTGGCCAGCAGACCTATGCCTACATGAACTCGATCCAATAGACGAGCTGCCACACCCTGGCCAGCCGACCCTAGCCTACCTCAACGCGATCCAATAGACGAGCTGCCACTCCCTGGCCAACCGACCCTTGCCTACCTCATCGCGATCCAGTAGACAAGCTGCCAATGCATGGCCAGCCGACCCTTGCCTACCTCAGCGCGATCCAGTAGACGAGCTACCACTGCCTGGCAGCCGACCCTAGCCTACCTCACCGCGATCCAGTAGACGAAGTTCCACTCCATGGCCAGCAGACCCTTGCCTACCTCACCGCGGTACAGTAGACGAGCTGCCACTCCCTGTCCAGCAGACCCTAGCTTACCTCACCGCGATCCAGTAGACAAGCTGCTGCTCCCTGGCCAGCCGAAGCTTGCCTACCTCATCGCGATCCAGTAGACGAGCTGCCACTCCCTGGCCAGCCGACCCTAGCCTACCTCAATGCGATCCAGTAGATAAGCTGCCACTCCCTGGCCAGCCGACCCAAGCCTACCTCACCGCGATCCAGTAGAGAAGCTGCCGCTCCCTGGCCAGCCGACCCTGGCCTACCTCACCGCGATCCAGTAAACAAGATACCGCTCCCTGGCCAACCGACCCTTGCCTAACTCAACGCAATCCAGTCGAAAAGCTGCCGCTCCCTGGCCAGCCGAACCTAGCCTACCTCAACGCAATCCAGTCGACAAGCTGCCGCTCCCTGGCCAGCCGACCCTTGCCTACTTCAACGCGATCTAGTAAACAAGTTGCCGCTCCCTGGCCAGCCGACCGTAGCCTACCTCACCGCGATTCAGTAGACAAGCTGCTGCTCCCTGGCCAGCCGACCCTAGCCTACCTCAAGGCAATACAGTCGACAAGCTGCCGCTCCCTGGCCAGTCGACCCTAACCTACCTCAACGCGATCCAGTAGACGATCTGCCACTCCCTGGCCAGCCGACCCTAGCCTACCTCAATGCGATCCAGTAGATAAGCTGCCACTCCCCGGCCAGCCGACCCTTGCCTACCTCACCGCAATCCAGTACTCAAGCTTCCGCTCCCTGGCCAGCCGACCCTAGCCTACCTCACCGCGATCCAGTAGATAAGCTTCCGCTCCCTGGACAGCCGACCCTACCCTGCCTCAAAGCGATCCAGTAGACGAGTTGCCACTCCCTGGCAAGCCAACCCTAGCCTACCTCAACGCAATCCAGTAGACGAGCTGCCGCTCTTCGCTAGCCGACCCTTGCCTACCTCATCGCCATCCATTAGACAAGCTGCCACTCCATGGCCAGCCGACTCTAGCCTACCTCAACGCAATCCAGTAGACAAGCTGCCGCTCCCTGGCCAGCCGACACTTGCCTACCTCAACGCGATCCAGTAGACTAGCTGCCACTCCCTGGCCAGCCGACCCTAGCCGACCTCAACGCGATCCAGTAGACAAGCTGCCGCTCCCTGGCCAGCCGACCCTAGCCTACCTCACCGCGATCCTGCAGACAAGCTGCCGCTTCCCCCCCAGCCGACCCTAGCCTACCTCAACGCGATCCAGTAGACGAGCTGCCACTCCCTGGCCAGCCGACCCTAGCCTACCTCAGCGCGATCCAGTAGAGAAGCTGCTGCTCCCTGGCCAGTCGACCCTTGCCTATCTCAACTCGTTCCAGTAGATAAGCTGCCGCTCCCTGACCAGCCGACCCTTTCCTACCTCAACGCGATCCAATAGACGAGCTGCCACTCCCTGGCCAGGCGACCCTAGCCTACCTCAATGCGATCCAGGAGATAAGCTGCCACTCCCTGGCCAGCCGACCCTAGCCTACCTCACCACGATCCAGTACACAAGCTGCCGCTCCCTGGCCAGCTGACCCTAGCCTACCTCAACGCGATCCAGTAGACGAGCTGCCACTCCCTGGCCAGCCGAAAAGCTGCCGCTCCCTGGCCAGCCGACCCTATCCTACCTCACCGCGATCCAGAAGACAAGCTGCCGCTCCCTGGCCAGCCGACCCTAGCCTACCTCAATGCGATCCAGGAGATAAGCTGCCACTCCCTGGCCAGCCGACCCTAGCCTAGCTCAACGCAATCCAGTAGACAAGCTACCGCTCCCTGGCCAGCAGACCTTAGCCTACATGATCTCGATCCAATAGACGAGGTGCCACACCCTGGCCAGCCGACCCTAGCCTACCTCAACGCGATCCAATAGACGAGCTGCCACTCCCTGTCCAGCCGAACCTAGACTACCTCACCGCGATCCAGCAGAGAAGCTGCCACTCCCCGGCCAGCCGACCCTTGCCTACCTCAGCGCAATCCAGTACACAAGCTTCCGCTCCCTGGCCAGCCGACCCTAGCCTACCTCACCGCGATCCAGTAGATAAGCTTCCGCTCCCTGGACAGCCGACCCTACCCTGCCTCAAAGCGATCCAGTAGACGAGTTGCCACTCCCTGGCAAGCCAACCCTAGCCTACCTCAACGCAATCCAGTAGACGAGCTGCCGCTCTTCGCTAGCCGACCCTTGCCTACCTCATCGCTATCCATTAGACAAGCTGCCACTCCATGGCCAGCCGACTCTAGCCTACCTCAACGCAATCCAGTAGACAAGCTGCCGCTCCCTGGCCAGCCGACCCTTGCCTACCTCAACGCGATCCAGTAGACTAGCTGCCACTCCCTGGCCAGCCGACCCTAGCCGACCTCAACGTGATCCAGTAGACAAGATGCCGCTCCCTGGCCAGCCGACCCTAGCCTACCTCACCGCGATCCTGTAGACAAGCTGGCGCTTACTGGCCAGCCGACCCTAGCCTACCTCAACGCGATCCAGTAGACGAGCTGCCACTCCATGGCCAGCCGACCCTAGCCTACCTCACCGCGATCCAGTAGAGAAGCTGCTGCTCCCTGGCCAGTCGACCCTTGCCTATCTCAACTCGTTCCAGTAGATAAGCTGCCGCTCCCTGACCAGCCGACCCTTTCCTACCTCAACGCGATCCAATAGACGAGCTGCCACTCCCTGGCCAGGCGACCCTAGCCTACCTCAATGCGATCCAGGAGATAAGCTGCCACTCCCTGGCCAGCCGACCCTAGCCTACCTCACCGCGATCCAGTACACAAGCTGCCGCTCCCTGGCCAGCCGACCCTAGCCTACCTCAACGCGATCCAGTAGACGAGCTGCCACTCCCTGGCCAGCCGAAAAGCTGCCACTCCCTGGCCAGCCGAAAAGCTGCCGCTCCCTGGCCAGCCGACCCTATCCTACCTCACCGCGATCCAGAAGACAAGCTGCCGCTCCCTGGCCAGCCGACCCTATCCTACCTCACCGCGATCCAGAAGACAAGCTGCCGCTCCCTGGCCAGCCGACCCTAGCCTACCTCAATGCGATCCAGGAGATAAGCTGCCACTCCCTGGCCAGCCGACCCTAGCCTAGCTCAACGCAATCCAGTAGACAAGCTACCGCTCCTTGGCCAGCAGACCTTTGCCTACATGATCTCGATCCAATAGACGAGCTGCCACACCCTGGCCAGCCGACCCTAGCCTACCTCAACGCGATCCAATAGACGAGCTGCCACTCCCTGTCCAGCCGAACCTAGACTACCTCACCGCGATCCAGCAGAGAAGCTGCCACTCCCTGGCCAGCCGACCCTTGCCTACCTCATCGCGATCCAGTAGACAAGCTGCCAATGCATGGCCAGCCGACCCTTGCCTACCTCAGCGCGATCCAGTAGACGAGCTACCACTGCCTGGCAGCCGACCCTAGCCTACCTCACCGCGATCCAGTAGACGAAGTTCCACTCCATGGCCAGCAGACCCTTGCCTACCTCACCGCGATACAGTAGACGAGCTGCTACTCCCTGTCCAGCAGACCCTAGCTTACCTCACCGCGATCCAGTAGACAAGCTGCTGCTCCCTGGCCAGCCGACCCTTGCCTACCTCATCGCGATCCAGTAGACGAGCTGCCACTCCCTGGCCAGCCGACCCTAGCCTACCTCAATGCGATCCAGTAGATAAGCTGCCACTCCCTGGCCAGCCGACCCAAGCCTACCTCACCGCGATCCAGTAGACAAGCTGCCGCTCCCTGGCCAGCCGACCCTGGCCTACCTCACCGCGATCCAGTAAACAAGATACCGCTCCCTGGCCAACCGACCCTTGCCTACCTCAACGCAATCCAGTCGACAAGCTGCCGCTCCCTGGCCAGCCGAACCTAGCCTACCTCAACGCAATCCAGTCGACAAGCTGCCGCTCCCTGGCCAGCCGACCCTTGCCTACCTCAACGCGATCTAGTAAACAAGTTGCCGCTCCCTGGCCAGCCGACCGTAGCCTACCTCACCGCGATTCAGTAGACAAGCTGCTACTCCCTGGCCAGCCGACCCTAGCCTACTTCAAGGCAATACAGTCGACAAGCTGCCGCTCCCTGGCCAGCCGACCCTAACCTACATCAACGCGATCCAGTAGATGATCTGCCACTCCTTGGCCAGCCGACCCTAGCCTACCTCAATGCGATCCAGTAGATAAGCTGCCACTCCCCGGCCAGCCGACCCTTGCCTACCTCACCGCAATCCAGTAGACAAGCTTCCGCTCCCTGGCCAGCCGACCCTACCCTACCTCAAAGCGATCCAGTAGACGAGTTGCCAGTCCCTGGCCAGCCGACCCTAGCCTACCTCAACGCAATCCAGTAGACAGGCTGCTGCTCCCTGGGCAGCCGACCCTAGCCTACCTCACCATAACTCAGTAAAGTAGCTACAACTCTCATCGCCAATTTCTGGGACACCTCACCGTGATCCAGTATACTAGCCACCGTTTCGCGGCTGACCGAAGCTACCCTACGTTACCATGATCCAATACAGAAGCCACCACTCACCTGCTTGTTCTAGCCTACCTCACTGTGACCCAGTGCAGTAGCTCCCCGCAAAGCCGACCACAGCCTATGAAAATCTTACCTAACATCCCCAGAAGTACATGATCATAATGGAAATGTACCGTTATTTTTGTGGTCTGCTGGTGTGATAACGCATGAAGTGGCCACGTATAAGGGATATTTGGCAGTGGGGCGAACTCTTACAGCAGATTTCTAATTTCTTTCCCTGGAAACATGAAGCTTCAAAAGGACCCGGTGGTCTGTTACTGTTTGTATGTTGGAAATCCAAAAGAAAAAAAAAGTTTTACCAAAACCATGTTAACTGTGATAATGTGAATGGCGGGTTACACATTCCGGGATGAATAATCATAAGCTGTCATCTGAGTGAAGAGTAATATACTACGAAGTGTCTGTCTACAGAGTTCATAGGTTTTCTACATTTTTTAGCTGTGCTAATTATACTAAGTACACCTAACTCTAGTTCACCACTCACTCTACATTGGGTCTAGTTCTATAGAATAGTTCTAACTATTAATCTCCAAATGTTACTCATACCTGGCTAGAAATAAAGACCTTTGTTTATGCAAACATCATTCAACTCCGAGCCGTGAGCACGAAGCCAGCTGGCAGGTACCGAGCCGGGCGACCTGTCACCTGTGGCCACATATCCTCACCTTTCCACCACCACAAGACTTGTGTCAGCAAATTGGGTTTTACCCCGAGTATCTCAGTGACCAGTACCTTACCTCTTCTCTAGTCCCCTGAAGCCTCCTCCACCACTACACTTCCCGGAACCCTCAGTGACCAGTACCTTACCTCTTCTCTAGTCTCCTGAAACCTCTCCTCCACCACTGCACTTCCCGGAACCCTCAGTGACCAGTACCTTACCTCTTCTCTAGTCCCCTGAAGCCTCTCCTTCACCACTACACTTACCGGAACCCTCAGTGACCAGTACCTTACCTCTTCTCTAGTCTCCTGAAGCCTCTCCTTCACCACTACACTTACCGGAACCCTCAGTGACCAGTACCTTACCTCTTCTCTAGTCTCCTGAAGTCTCCTCCACCACTACACTTCCCGGAACCCTCAACACGATATTGTCACTCACCACAACAACCTAGGAAATGAACGTATGAACCAGAAACATCGTAATCTTCGGTTTCGGAATGACTGCGTTCCTCCGCCATCTCGAAGCAGAAGCGGGGCTTTATTGTATGGCAAGGTGTTGTCTCAATCCAATGAAATGACTTGCATGGCCTTTTACCGTTTTGTAACATTCATTTTTGACTATATACTTACTAATATTCCATGTAATTGTGCTACATGCGTGTGTTACTAAACGTTTATGTAGGAAAATTACTGTTGTTGCATAATAAAGTACATATTTTGAATGTCAGTCCGTCCAAGTCAGAGTCAATATAACAATTCGGATTCAGACGTCGTCCACGTTTATAATATATTCCGACTCTTCTGACGTCAGTCAATTTGTAAACAATGTTTTACTTGTTTGTCTGTTTACGGTAAACCACGACTGAGACAAAATGTGATCTTAAGAATACATTTCTAAACAATATTTTACTTGTTTGTCTGTTTACGGTAAACCACGACTGAGACAAAATGTGATCTCAAGAATATATTTTGTTCTCGACGATGGAAATATATTTTTATCGCGATTATAGATAGTACATCTCCGAGGACGGCCATAGCCAGGACTACCAACCTATATCACCATTTACCACACTCAACATAGAAAATGGAATTTCGCCGATGGTTTTCAATGACCCCATATGTATTTATAGTACTTCCCTAACGTGTAATAATAAGTGGACACAGCATCAACAGAAGTGTGTCAACAGACCAGACTAAAACATGAGCAATATGCTCGTCCTGCTTTTAATGCGGTATTTCCCAAAACAACCTTTGTCGACGGGAATTTCCAAGACACGTATGGGAACTGTTGTGATCGATTTAATTTTCCTACGATGTCCAAGGCAGCAGGGGCACCTGAATGCCCTAATCAAGGCATCTTGTTGACGAGTATACATATATGTACGTACGTCTTGAAGTACGACAGTGCACTACGACGGCTTGTTCTCTGAGAAACGTAAGGTATTCCTTCCTTGTTAAACAAGAACGACTGTAACATCAGAGCCGCTTTTTCCAATGATGTCTCACCAGCTGACATACGTCAGCATCTCACAGCCTGGCGCGTGTTAGTCCGTGTTTTGCTGACACAGGACGTCAGCGCACTCCAAGACTGACAATGAAGCCCGACACATGCCGGCGATTCACTCCCTGACAGTAGGGTGTCAGCCACCACCACCCCCTGCAGTGGCTCTCTCCTTGGGGGACTACGGCAACTCGCTCCCTAACACATAACCTACCGACTAATACCTTAAGCTCATATCACTCCCTAAAAGCTAAATATAATCGCCAGTCATGTACCAAAAATATATAATTCCCAAAGTGAAGCTTATTTTGATGACCTGTGGAGCTCGATAGAACTGCCAAATATCGTTTGGCATTGTTCAGCATAAACTAAGTAAGGCTTTACTTTGATTACCTGTGTTGCCCTCAACAGCAAAATGAAATTGTCTTGCGAAGCCAGAGTAAAGTCACCAACGTGTAACACGCACAAGTGTTAGCCAGAGGAAATTTCCTCAAGTAAAACTTTAATTCGACGACTCACATATGTGTCCCACAAAACCTATATAAAACCGTCTACCGTTAGCCAAAATAAAAGACTGAATGTAAAGCTTTACTTTGACGACCCATAAACCATGCAAGTGGAAAATAGTCGTCTGGCATTAGCTATAACAAATGCCCTAAAGGGACGCTTTAGTGTGGCGTCGTTGGTTCATTCCTCGACAATCTACTTCGACTAATTCGTTTATACATACATTGCGGCTTCCTGCTTTACACACTACAAATGTGAAAAGAAAGCGTTACTCACTCTCGACAGGCGTCGGTGGCTCAGTTTGTGATACACGTCGGTAGCTTACTTGAACACACGTTACTTCGACGAACTCAAAAACTTTGCCTACTCTCCAACAGTCATCGATGAGCTTCGTCTCTAACACACGTGTGTCGGTAGCTCACTTCATGGCAAACCAAATTCGATCCTCTCTCTCTGACACGCAACAGTATGGCTTCTTACCTGACACACTAAAAACACTGCTTACTCCCTGATAGACGTCGGTGGCATCGTCTCTGATACACATCGGTAGCTCACTCCCAGATACACTACATGGCCTAACTCCGTTACGATTACTTCCTGCCTGACACACACGCCTTAGAGGTAAAAAGACGTCGGTGGTTTTGTCTAACATACGTGGGTAGTTCACACCATGAAACAATACATGACTAACTCCCTGATGCAGAAGGCTGGCTTCCTACCTCACACTACTACAGTGGCGACAAAACAAAACCGCTGCTCACTTCCTAACAAACTCCCGTGGCAAAGAATGGCTGCTCACACTGAGAGATTCTCTGGCTCTTTCTCTAGCACATGTTGGCACCTCACTCTAGGACAAACTGTTCCCACTAACTCCCTGGTACACAAGGGCGGCTTCCTATTTGACGGTGGAGGAACGCTACACACTCCCTGACAGAAGTCAGTGGTTTCGATTTGACCACACGTCGTGGGCTCATGCCCCGATGTACGATAGTTTACCACGGCGGTCTGTTTTTCTCTGGCACACGACGAGAGGTTCTCTTTCCCCCCCCCCCCTTCAACAATGACAAACAACAACTCCCTACTCAAACGACGATCTCACCAACTGACATGCGTCTGCACCTCATATCCTGGCGCATTGGCACGTCCCATCCTGATACACGGCGGCGGATCACTCCAAGACAGACGAAGACGCATGACACATAACGAGCGAGTCATTCGCTAACACGCAACAGTCTTACTGCATCGCGCCGGGTTTGATGTCTCTCTCTCTCCCTCCCTCCCTAGGGTGCTACGGGAACTCACTCTCCGACACAAGATCATGGTCTCCCGGCTAACAATACCATGAGAGTATAGCGCTCCTTGAGGAACCAAATGCTCCCAATCGTGACACAAGTCACAGGAAGGGTCCCAGTCTGCCACATACCGTCATGTCAATCATTTATGTCGGTGGTTGACGCCTTGACTCGACGAAGGTTTACCCCCCTATGAAACTTACATGTGAAGGAGGTACCACCCTACTTGACTCGACGAAGGTTTACCCCCTATCAAACGTACACGTGAAGGAGGTACCACCCTCCTTGACTCGACGAAGGTTTACCCCTAATCAAACTCACACGTGAAGGAGGTACCACTCTCCTTGACTCGACGAAGGTTTACCCGTAATCAAACTCACACGTGAAGGAGGTACCACTCTCCTCGACTCGAAGATTTACCCCCTATCAAACTCGCAGGTGGAGGTACCACCCTCCTTGACTCGACGAAGGTTTACCCCACTATCAAACTCGCAGGTGGAGGTACCACCCTCCTTGACTCGACGAAGGTTTACCCCACTATCAAACTTACACGTGGAGGAGGTACCTCCCTCCTTGAGGCAAGAGACTTGATTGCTCTCATGACGGCTTCCTCCCTCTCTCTTGCGACGTCAGCAGGCGACTGAGGGTGGTCCTCGACGGTGGTCGTAGTGTCATCATATCCAACCCGTTGTTTGACTGGAATTCTGGAAATGAACGGTGTCTTAATTTTCCTTTCAGCTTGAACACATTAAGGCATATTTTTCTATTGATCTTAAGTTAAATTAAGAAATATTATATGTAACATCTACCAATGTTTGTGTGTGGGTCATGATAGATCTGAAATTATGAGTACATTATAGTTTAATCTATTATCATCCATCTTTAAATATATGCTTCAAATTGGTGGCAACTGCAAGGACAAAAGCCTCTCGCTAGCAATGTTATCCTTACAATTCTTGATCTGAGAACCGTTAGGGTAAACAAGATGCAATTGTATGTCATCATTTACCAGTAAAAGGAGCTTCAAAAGCTGGTCTCTTATTGTTTGTATACTGCAAATACAAAAGGTAGGTAGTCATTATTCCCATGTTGAGCTCTACTGCTAATTAAGGCAAACAACCATATAACTGTAATAACCTATTTGGAGGGGTCAGACGTTCCAAAAGGCTGTGAGCAATTAAAAGCTGTTGCCTGAACGAATCGTAACATAAACCAAAGTTCCAGACGAATTACTTTACTCTACATCTTTCTTGCAGTAGGAACTACAGAGTTGGCCACACTTCCACCATGTTCACCTATAGTTGACCAGTCATTCACCAGTGGTTACAGCCAATCGTCTCCCATGACTCATTAACCTGGCTATAAATAAAACCTCTTTTTCATGGAGCAATCAACTTTGGTAATGAGCCAGGCAGCGATAACGTCGTCGTTTGCTAGTTCCTTCACAATGTCGTCCTCTGACATATCCATGACATCAGTTCAGTAGATGACTCCACTGCATGAATTCATGGCAACCGGTATCGAGACCACGTCATGAATATGTAACTTCGTCAACTTAAGTAGCTCCGCTACCTGTTTCATCGACTTATCAAATCACCACTAACCAGTTTCCTAATCGTTTCAACATGTCCAAACCAACCATCAATGACGTTTCTGATTAGGAAGAGACTGAGGGAAGCAAGAGTCGTTGCTCTGGTCGTATGGGTCAACACAAAATCAGCGTTTCTTCTTTTTTATGGAAGCGTCCGTTACCACTACCCCCTACGGGGGCAGTGGATGGCTTACCTATGTCCATCCTAAAGGGGCCTAACCTCAAAATCTGGAATGCCAAACCACCCCAGATAGTGGAAAAAAAAAACTAAGTATCCCGAAAAAAGAAAGATCGGGCAATTGTTTTATGCAGAAAAGTTTCAAGGCGGAGCCGGTCGCACAAAGGCCAAGCGGAGTTCTCTTGCGGACAACCGTCAATGAAAGATCGATTTTGCATAGAACAACCTTATAAAAGATATTGATGAACAATAACTTTCAAAAAAATTACAAAACTAAGCAAGGGTAGCGATAACAGAGGGAGGAATAGCTACAACCTAGCTCTGAAAGACCGGCAATAGCTCCGTACAGGTCAGTAGCTGGTACGAGACTGTGGTCGGAACAACTACGACTGCACATTGCCCTGCGCAATGTCACTGCGCATGTAGTTATGGCTACCACCGCTAGGGATCAGTGGTGGCTTGCCTGACTGGCGTTTCTCTGTATGTTTATCCTGATCCCAGCCCTGAGCATACGGACAAATAGCAAAATATTGCATTAATTTTTAAAAATCACTTTATAAACACTGCACCGAGTGAAAAACACCTCTATAAAGACTACAGTTAAAACACGAACGTACAAGGCTACCGGAAGCAGCACTTCACATATAATTAACATTAGTAAACATACATCAAATTTAGATATATGTAAATAATCCGAAGAAAGCAGTGAAGGGTAACTGAAGATAGAAAGGCTGAAAGTAGAGAGTTGATCATGGCATTCTAAACGAACCCAAAATGGCATCCTAGCTAGGAGCTGTGTAATCCTTCCAACGTATTGATACGCGGAATAAAAGCTCATGGAAGCCCACTTGTCAAGGAAAAATGCACAGAAACATTGCCATAGTGGTAAGCAAAGTCTGACTTACCGAAAAGACGAGTAGACGCTACGACATCAGGCAACACAGACTTTAAATACAGAGCGTAAGAACACGTCCGTCTTGGGAGACGATACAAATAAGACTGCAAATGGCGGCCGAGCTCAGCGATAAACACATACAAAGAAGCGCAACTTAAAGACTTTGACATACTGATTCTTGTGATGCTGGCAGTAACGCCATCTGGAGGTCGATTAAAAACTATTAGAAAACGGGAAATATACACCTTAACTACCAAAGAAAACGGGAAACCTAAAGGTAATTGTAAGCTAGTCAGATCTGCCATAATTTCTGCAAGGAATAAAGTCCTTTGTTCTACTTTTATGTGGTATAAATGTTATGTTTTGCTTTAGCAATGGGGAAAACTCAATATAAACTTGACGTTTTGTTAAATGACAGAATTTTCTTCAAGGCTCAAGATCATAATTTTCTTTTTTCGTTTTCCTTTCTTGAATTTGTACTGGTAATTTATTGTAATTTAGATTTCCCTAATACTCTTACATGTCACCTCATTCTTAAGTATTGTGATAAAAGGAAACAATTGATCGTGTGATATTCATTTAGTGCAAAACAGTATTGATTAGTATATATCAGAACACATTTTGTTCCCACCTTATGATAGACTGTATGTACATGCATATTTTCAATTGCTGAAAACGTATGGAGAACTTCTTGTATGAGAAATAAATACTGTTTTTATGATAAGAGATGTAGTAAAGTATTTAGTCATCTTTGTATATTTCCTATAAAATATTCTTTTGTATCTCTGAAAAATGTTCAAGATTCTGTATTTCTTTTCTGTTATTACCCTTATTCCACTGAGAATTTGTATGCTTCTCACTGTTGGGAGCACATAGATCCACATTGTATCTACATTTCTTCTCAGCAAAATTTCTTAAACATTAGCACACAGTATGCCTCTTATAATCACTGTTTCAACATTATTTGCTTCCAATTCTTTCGTATAATATTTGCTTCCAATTTGCTTCCAATCCTTTCGTATAACTTTTGTGTTTTTGGTACGGTAAGAGCAATGCTTATCTATAGATATCTGTGGTACATGTATACAACTATACATAGTATCATTATCTTCTGTGGATGAAAGTAGAACTTATCTCTATACCATCAACTTCTACGATGGTCTAGTGACATTCATCCTCATTCATCATCCTAACCATTAAAATGTACCTCAGACATTTCAGTTAGAGAGGGTGTAATATCTATCAAGCTGAAGGTAGGAGAAGGCTGCAGGTGGCTAATGCAAACCACTGAACCAAGTGCTGCTGTAGTACGGTTTAGTATCTGAGCAGCAAGGTGTATACTTAACTGAACACTGCTGATATTATGGAAATAGGTTACAATTATGCCGCACGATTTCCCCATTATGATATTCACTTGGATACTCCTATCACTATGTTTGTCCTTCTCGTAAGCAGGACATGGATACACTCCATCATTCGTCAGCATTAAAATTGGCCGATACTCAAATCATTGATTTCTTTCTCTTTACTGACGACTCTTCGATCGTATCACACTGGTGCTTTGCTATGTGTTGGTGGAATGTTTTGCCTTTAATACAGCTTAAAAACAATAGACAAAATCAAACAAAAGATCAAATACCTTATTGTAATCGTTATCACTCGATCATAGATTCATACAGCTGGAGAGACAAACAAAAATGTTGGTGGCTGCCATTTAATTCACAACTGGGCAAGAACAACCCTCCATAACGTGAATAAATTACATACACATATTTTCCTCTACATATCGTATAAGTACACATTGTCCTCTGCTTATTATTGACACTAATGTATACTAAGCAATAATAAACTTATCAATTTCCAGAGATAAATAAAACCCAACTTTTAGGTACAATTCAATACCCTGTCCAGCCTGCAGAGTTCCCGAAGGGCGTGGACGTGGTTCAGTAGTTGATGGCTACACTTCTCGTCTCCTGGTGGCCAGGTGTACGCCATTTCTGCCCAAATATGTTCAATGACAATGAGGTCCACTCCTTTGCTGGCCTAGTCCAGGAGCTGTAGGGTGTCTTGTTCCTAGGGACCAGCGTTCAAGAACACGAGCAGTGTGGACGGGGAACCTGTCGCTAATAGAAATGACATGCCCGGCAGGGAGAGGTAAACCCCTCTCCCGCAGAGACGGCAAGAAACGTTCCTTCAGCAGTTACTGCGACAGTGGTTGCAGTAAAGCGACCTCCAATGTGGAAAACGTCACCCAGGCCATGTAATGTCACTTTCCTCTAGATGCAGTAGGTAAAGTGACATGTACGGGCCTCCTCGCTCATGTTGGCTCGGTCATTTGTGCCTGTGGAACATTGTATAATTTTAACGTTTATTGTACTGGTTCGACAGGATTTATATCATTTGTGTTGTATAAACAGTATATCATTAACATTTGGGTATCTGCATGAATTTCTTATTACAATAAATACGACGTTCGAAATTTTTGAACAGCAACAAATCATTAACTTCCTGCCTGGTACAGTTCCTCCTCCAGAAGTGAACCTTGCCATGAGAGTTGGAGACACACACACCACCTCCGTGAACACTGCTTCAGACCAGAATCTGAGTTTCGCTCGGGATGTGTGCTGTTCCCTCAGGCGTTCATTCCTCGCTGGAGTTCTGTGGTGTGTTCCTTTGTCGTGTAATATTCGCCTGTCGCTAAACGGGGAGACGTCTTATGCCCATCACGTTCGCTGGAGGGAGGTCACCTTTGCAGCTCCTGTTCTCTCTGCCAAACAATAAAACACAACCATGTTCACAGGGAATGGATACAATTGGTTGCCTAAATTGAACATTTCAATTTCAATTATCAATTTGAGATAGTTATAAACCTAATTTCACAACTTTTACATAATCTACATAATATCTTTAGTATGAAATTGTGGTTACAGTAATGTGATAATATTTCCAGATATATTGCCTACTTCATTGTTGTCAAGGTTTAGCCATAATCAAATATAGTCACCCGAAGTATTTGGCTGCTAATAAACTCTGACGCAGGGACCTCATTCTCTATGCAGCCTTCATTATTGCTGCCATTTCCCCCACTCCTTTTCACAGACACTCATAACTTCCATTAAGTTGTTAAGGTTACTGCTCTCCACCACCCGTATGGACAAAACATTATCAAGGAGAGTGATCATACGACCTCTGAGCACCAGCCTCTCGTCACTCCGGTTCACCTTAGCCTACCTCATCGCGCGATCCAGTACACAAGCTGCCGCTCCCTGGCCAGCCGACCCTAACATACCTCAGTGCGATCCAGTAGACAAGCTGCCGCTCCCTGGCCAGCCAACCCTAGCGTACACACAACAAAAAAAACTATCGCGCAGAGGGGGTCTGAAGACGTCTGTAATGATCACTGACCTACCTGTTGTATCATGCCGGTAGGGTTGGTATACGTGCCTGGAAGCCACAGGTTTCCAGAGTCCTATGCTAAACCCATGGAAGTTACGTGCCACAAGAGCGGCATTATACCATTAACAATAAAATTACATCATACAAGGCAGTACGAACTCCTACTTTTAAATTGGTGTGTGTAATATAGCTGTGAGACACACACAGCTATATGCGAGGTAAACACAATAGCTTCATATTGTATAGGTGTAATTTGGGAAGAATATGTTTTCCTATTGATATTGTATTATTCTATAGCACACCCGGGTTCGTGGCAGTCCATAAAGGTTATCTTACACCGCCATTTCGTGTCCAGCCAGAAAATGTAATGAGACATGTGACATATTTTTGAAACAATGAAACAGCGCGGGTATAGTTCACTGCGAGCCAATGTCGAAAGGTTGTTTTTGTGGTATATCTAATTTTACCATGGAGACCTCACAAGAGACACGTGAAGCTATTCTACAGCTTCATAATGAGGGCTACAGCGACTCTGAAATTAGGAAACGTCTTGGTATTCACCGGTCAACCGTAGCACGATGGATTCGCCGACCACATCACATGTTATATTTGCAATATGTCATCCTTTCCCTAGGCCATAGCAGCTGTCATTGCTGCTGCCCCCTTCACGCCCGCTAGCAACATTCGGGATACTCTTGGTCTGCAGTGCACCACTCAAACTGTCCGAAACAGACATCACTCTGATGGGCTACGTGGTCGCATACCAGCAACAAAACCTATGTTAAGTGAGGCAAACATGGAGAGCAGGGTGGAGTATGCGTTGGAGTATGCGGACAAGCCACATCAGTTTTGGGAGAACGTCATCTTTTGTGATGAAAAAACCTTCTGCAGCGATGGTCCTCCTGCAAACAAACATGTTTGGCGACATCCTAACACCAGGTTAGCTCTTTCTCTCTCTCTCAGAAACACACACACACACACACACACAGGTTATGCTATATAACATATTCTCCATTTTATAATGACAATTTCTGGTGAGGCCAACATGAACAACCGTTCCGGAAGTGCTTTGAAACCAGGGTGCCACGGCCAGCACAGTCGTTTGCTGCTTGAAACGTCCTGTTGTGCTGCAGTATTACATTTTAGTTATGCACAGTCATTATTTTTTAAGTGAATAACAGTGATCATGATCACTTTATACGGCATATGTAACTACTGTAGCAATAATCTCCATTTACGATGTGATTTCATAATGAATAACTATTATATATTGTTAGTTGATATCTTTTAATTTACTTAGTTATTATCTTAATCTATATTGCAGCATCAGTTGCACTAATACGAGTAAGACACAATGTCTTATGCAATTTTATACATTTTATATAACCAGATACGAGACACATGTGGTGGGTAGCAGGAGGAGTGGGCGCGTCAGTGCAGGACTATTTGGTTGGATCCATGGTGCTGGTGTCGGTGAATTGGTGGATGTCGGGCCTGGCCAGTTGACCGGACCTAGATACGTTGAGATACTGGAGGAGGTCTTGCTACCTTCAGTGGGGGCTATGCCGTTTCCAGAGCCGCAGCCATTTTACCTCGTCCAAGATAATAGCCCATTTCACACATCCAGGGTTGCAAAGGCGTGGTATGCTCGCCATCCACGTATAACAGTGTTGCCACATCCTGCAAAATCGCCTGATCTCAACCCGATAGAGCACGTATGGGCGGCCATGCAGAAAGGATGCCTGACCGACAACATCGATGTCGTGCTACAGTCGTAAATGATGCTTTACAAGCATGGGAACATCTGCGAAGCCCTTCTGGTAGGAACTTAACGCAGACGTTAGTGACATACATGCCTCGAAGGCTCAATGAAGTGTTGGCAACGGGAGGAGGTTATACCAAGTATTGAAATAATAAAACTTACAGTCAAAGATTACTTTCTTAACCTCCAACAACATGTCTATGGTCATGTTAAATAGAACTCTGATTTTCACTGTTAAAGGGAAGTTAACTAAGTTAACTAAGTTAACGCAGACGTTAGTGGCATACATGCCTCGAAGGCTCAATGAAGTGTTGGCAACGGGAGGAGGTTATACCAAGTATTGAAATAATAAAACTTACAGTCAAAGATTACTTTCTTAACCTCCAACAACATGTCTATGGTCATGTTAAATAGAAATCTGATTTTCACTGTTAAAGGGAAGTTAACTAATGCAGATCCATGAAAAGAGTCATTACTTTTCATGTTGGTTTACTAAATACTAAGATGTGGTGCCAGGTTTGTGACTTACTGTTATCAGTCACACAGGTGATACTACATATTACGTGAGGTTGCTGATTAATCTAAACCAGCAGACAGATAAATCACCGCCGGTATGAAGTAAGGTGTCGTAGTTACCATGTAGTGTATTATTTTACACCACGAATTTGACACTATGCAAGAGAATGATTACTGCAATATGCATTTCTGTGCAGAATATTACATTCACATGCTCAATTTACGTATCCCATCTACTGTACTACATACTGAAGGATATAACGTTGCCATTAGATAGGTGAGGACACCAACAGGCAGGGACATCAGGGCTACCACCATCTCACAGGAAAATGTTGACTGTTCCATTATTCCACGTCTGGTGCGTCATTTTGTTTCGTACAAAAAAGGCGCGATAGTTTTTTTTGCTGTGTGTACCTCAACGTGATCCAGTAGACAAGCTACCGCTCCCTGGCCAGCAGACCTTTGCCTACCTCAACTCGATCCAGTAGACGAGCGGCCACACCCTGGCCAGCCGACCCTTGCCTACCTCACCGCGATCCAGTAGACAAGCTGCCGCTCTTTGGCCAGCCTATCCTTGCCTACCTCAGCGCGTTCCAGTAGACGAGCTGCCACTCACTGGCCAGCCGACTCTAGCCTACCGCAATATAATCCAGCAGACGAGCTGCCACTCCCTAGCCAGCCGACCTTAGCCTACCTCACCGCGATCCAGTAGACAAGCTGCCGCTCCCTGGCCAGCCGACCCTAGCCTACCTCACCGCGATCCAGTAGACAAGCTGCCGCTCCCTGGCCAGCCGATCCTTGCGTACCTCAACGCGATCCAGTAGACGAGCTGCCACTCCCTGGCCAGCCGACCCTAGCCTACCTCACCGCGATCCAGTAGACAAACTGCCGCTCCCTGGCCAGCCGACCTTAGCCTACTTCACCGAGATCCAGTAGACAAGCTGCCGCTCCCTGGCCAGCCGTCCCTAGCCTACCTCACCGCGATCCAGTAGACAAGCTACCGCTCCCTGGCCAGCCGACCTTAGCCTACCTCACCGAGATCCAGTAGACAAGCTGCCGCTCCCTGGCCAGCCGACCCTAGCCTATCTCACCGCGATCCAGTAGACAAGCTGACGCTCCCTGGCCAGCCGACCTTAGCCTACCTCACCGCGATCCAGTAGACAAGCTGCCGCTCTTTGGCCAGCCTACCCTTGCCTACCTCAGCGCGTTCCAGTAGACGAGCTGCCACTCACTGGCCAGCCGACTCTAGCTTACCGCAATATAATCCAGCAGACGAGCTGCCACTCCCTAGCCAGCCGACCTTAGCCTACCTCACCGCGATCCAGTAGACAAGCTGCCGCTCCCTGGCCAGCCGACCCTAGCCTACCTCACCGCGATCCAGTAGACAAGCTGCCGCTCCCTGGCCAGCCGATCCTTGCGTACCTCAACGCGATCCAGTAGACGAGCTGCCACTCCCTGGCCAGCCGACCCTAGCCTACCTCACCGCGATCCAGTAGACAAACTGCCGCTCCCTGGCCAGCCGACCTTAGCCTACTTCACCGAGATCCAGTAGACAAGCTGCCGCTCCCTGGCCAGCCGACCCTAGCCTACCTCACCGCGATCCAGTAGACAAGCTACCGCTCCCTGGCCAGCCGACCTTAGCCTACCTCACCGAGATCCAGTAGACAAGCTGCCGCTCCCTGGCCAGCCGACCCTAGCCTATCTCACCGCGATCCAGTCGACAAGCTGACGCTCCCTGGCCAGCCGACCTTAGCCTACCTCACCGATATCCAGTAGACAAGCTGCCGCTCACTGGCCAGCCGAACCTTGCCTACCTCAACGTGATCCAGTAGTCGAGCTGCCACTCCCTGGTCAGCCGACAAGCTGCCGCTCCCTGGCCAGCCGACCCTAGCCTACCTCACCGCGATTCAGTAGACAAGCTGCTGCTCCCTGGCCAGCCGACCCTTGCCTACCTCAACGCGATCTAGTAGACAAGCTGCCGCTCCCTGGCCAGCTGACCCTAGTCTATATCAACGCGATCCAGCGGACGAGCTGCCACTCCCTGGGCAGCCGACCCTACCCTACCTTAACGCAATCCGGTAGACAAGCTGCCGCTCCCTGGCCAGCAGACATTTGCCTACCTCAACTCGATCCAGTAGACGAGCTGCCACACCCTGGCCAGCCGACCCTAGCCTACCTCAACGCGATCCAGTAGACGAGCTGCCAATACAAGGTCAGCCGACCCTTGCCTACCTCAGCGCGATCCAGTAGACGAGCTACCACTCCCTGGCCAGCCGACCCTAGCCTACCTTACCGCGAGCCAGTAGACGAAGTGCCACTCCATGGCCAGCAGACCCTTGTCTACCTCACCGCGATCCAGTCGACAAGCTGCCGCTCCCTGGCCAGCCGACCTTTATATCATTTGTGTTGTATAAACAGTATATGATTAACATTTGGGTATTCGCATGAATTTTTTATTACCATAAATACGACGTTCTAAATTTTTGAACAGCAACAAATCATTAACTTCCTGCCTGGTACAGTTCCTCCTCCAGCAGTGAACCTTGCCATGAGAGTTGGAGACACACACATCACCTCCGTGAACACTGCTTCAGAGCAAAATCTGAGTTTCGCTCGGGATGTGTGCTGCTCCCTCAGGCGTTCATTCCTCGCTGGAGTTCTGTGGTGTGTTCCTTTGTCGTGAAATATTCGCCTGTCGCTCAACGGGGAGACGTCTTATGCCCATCACGTTCGCTGGAGGGAGGTCACCTTTGCAGCTCCTGTTCTCTCTGCCAAATAATAAAACACAACCATGTTCACAGGGAATGGATACAATCGGTTGCCTAAATTGAATATTTCAATTTTAATTATCAAGTTTAGATAGTTATAAGCCTAATTTAACAACTTTTACATAATCTACATAATATCTTTAGTATGAAATTGTGGTTACAGTAACGATGATAATATTTCCAGATATATTGCCTACTTCATTGTTATCAAGGTTTAGCCATAATCAAATATAGTCACCCGAAGTATTTGGCTGCTAATAAACTCTGATGCAGGGACCTCATTCTCTATGCAGCCTTCATTATTGCTGCCATTTCCCCCACTCCTTTTCACAGACACTCATAACTTCCATTAAGTTGTTAAGGTTACTGCTCTCCACCATCCGTATGGACCAAACATTATCAAGGAGAGTGATCATGCGACCTCTGAGCACCAGCCTCTCGTCACTCCGGTTCTCCTTAGCCTACCTCATCGCGCGATCCAGTAGACAAGCTGCCGCTCCCTGGCCAGCCGACCCTAACATACCTCAGTGCGATCCAGTAGACAAGCTGCCGCTCCCTGGCCAGCCGACCTTAGCCTACCTCAGTGATCCAGTAGACAAGCTGCCGCTCCCTGGCCAGCCGACCCTAGCGTGCACACAACAAAAAACTATCGCGCAGAGGGGGTCTGAAGACGTCTGTAATGATCACACCTACCTGTTGTCCCATGCCGGTAGGGTTGGTATACGTGCCTGGAAGCCACAGGTTTCCAGAGTCCTATGCTAGACCCATGTAAGTTACGTGCCACAAGAGCGGCATTATATCATTAACAATAAAATTACATCATACAAGGCAGTACGAACCCCTACTTTTGAATTGGTGTGTGCAATATAGCTGTGAGACACACACAGCTATATGCGGCAACCCCCGTATGTGGCAGCTGCAGCATACCTCAATGTGATGCGAGGTAAACACAATAGCTTCATATTGTATAGGTGTAATTTGGGAAGAATATGTTTTACTATTGATATTGTATTATTCTATAGCACATCTGGGTTCGTGGCAGTCCATAAAGGTTATCATACACAGCCATTTCGTGTCCATGCAGGAAATGTAATGAGACATGCGATATATTTTTGAAACAATGAAACAGCGCGGGTATAGTTCACTGCGAGCCAATGTCGAAAGGTTGTTTTTGTGGTATATCTAATTTTACCATGGAGATCTCACAAGAGACACGTGAAGCTTCATTTTGAGGGCTACAGCAACTCTGAAATTAGGAAACGTCTTGGTATTCACCGGTCAACAAATTAAATTAAAGACAAATTAAAGCTTTAGTTTAAATCCCCTTTGGCGCCACCAAAGGCAATTACAGGTGCATAGAGGCACCAAAAGGGAAAGAAACATTTGCAAAGCTTACTTTAATGCCACTTTGGGGATGCTAAAGGGCAAGAGAATTGCGGTGAGGCATCAAAAAATTTAGAGGAAAATTGAAGGATTAATCTAAATCCCCTTTGGCGTCTTCAAAGGCCTTTACAGGAGAATAGTGGTATCTAAAGGGAAAGACCCTAATTAAAAGTTTACTTAAAATACCCTTTGGGGGTGCCAACGTCCAATACAGTTGCATGGTGGCATCCAAAAATAAAAAGACAAATTAAAGGTTTATTTTAAATCCCCTTTGGCACCGCCAAAGGCAATTACAGGGGCATAGAGGCATCAAAAGGGAAAGAAACATTTGGAAAGCTTACTTTAATGCCACTTCGGGGAGGCCAAAGGGCAAGAGAATTGCATGGACGCATCGAAAAATTTAGAGGAAAATTGAAGGATTAATCTAACTCCAATTTGGCGTCTTCAAAGGCCTTTACAGGGGAATAGTGTTATCTGAAGGGAAAGAGACAAATTAAAAGTTTAATCAACAGACCGTTTAGGGGTGCCAAAGTCCAATACCTTTGCATGGTGGCATCCAAAAATAAAAAGACAAAGTAAGATTTAGTTTAAATCCCCTTTGGCGCCGCCAAAGGCAATTACAGGGGCATAGAGGCATCAAAAGGGAAAGAAACATTTCGAAAGCTTACTTTAATACCACTTTGAGGATGCCAAAGGGCAAGAGAATTGCGTGGAGACATCCAAAAATTTAGAGGAAAATTGAAGGATTAATCTAAATCCCCTTTGGCGTCTTCAAAGGCCTTTACAGGGGAATAGTGGCATCTAAAGGGAAAGACCCTAATTAAAAGTTTACTTAAAATACCCTTTGGGGGTGCCAAAGTCCAATACAGTTGCATGGTGGCATCCAAAAATAAAAAGACAAATTAAATGTTTATTTTAAATCCCCTTTGGCGCCGCCAAAGGCAATTACAGGGGCATAGAGGCATCAAAAGGGAAAGAAACATTTGGAAAGCTTACTTTAATGCCACTTTGGGGATGCTAAAGGGCAAGAGAATTGCATGGACGCATCGAAAAATTTAGAGGAAAATTGAAGGATTAATCTAACTCCCCTTTGGCGTCTTCAAAGGCCTTTACAGGGGAATAGTGGCATCTGAAGGGAAAGAGAAAAATTAAAAGTTTATTTAAAAGACCGTTTAGGGGTGCCAAAGTCCAATACCTTTGCATGGTGGCATCCAAAAATAAAAAGACAAATTAAAGCTTTAGTTTAAATCCCCTTTGGCGCCACCAAAGGCAATTACAGGTGCATAGAGGCACCAAAAGGGAAAGAAACATTTGCAAAGCTTACCTTAATGCCACTTTGCGAATGCCAAAGTGCAAGGTAATTGCGTGGAGGCATCCAAAATCTTAGAGGGAAATTGAAGGATTAATCTAAATCCCCTTTGGCGTCTTCAAAGCCCTTTACGGGGGAGTAGTGGCATCTGAAGGGAAAGAGATAAATTAAAATTTTATATAAAAGACCGTTTAGGGGTGCCAAAGTCCAATACAGCTGCACGGTGGCATCCAAAAGTAAAAAGACAAATGAAAGGTTTAGTTTAAATCCTCTTTGGAGCCGCTAAAGGCAATTACAGGGGCATAGAGGCATCAAAAGACTAAGAAACATTTGCAAAGCTTACTTTAATGCCACTTTGGGGATGCCAAAGGTCAAGAAAATTGCGGTGAGGCATCCCAAAATTTAGAGGAAAATTGAAGGATTAATCTAAATCACCTTTGGCGTCTTCAAAGGCCTATACATGGGAATAGTGGTATCTAAAGGGAAACACCCTAATTAAAAGTTTACTTAAAATACCCTTTGGGGGTGCCGTATCTAAAGGGAAACACCCTAATTAAAAGTTTACTTAAAATACCCTTTGGGGGTGCCAAAGTCCAATACAGTTGCATGGTGGCATCCAAAAATAAAAAGACAAATTAAATGTTTATTTTAGATCCCCTTTGGCGCCGCCAAAGGCAATTACAGGGGCATAGAGGCATCATAAGGGAAAGAAACATTTGGAAAGCTTACTATAATGCCACTTTGGGGATGCCAAAGGTCAAGAGAATTGCGGTGAAGCATCCAAAAATTTAGAGAAAAATTGAAGGATTAATCTAAATCCCCTTTGGCGTCTTCAAAGGCCTTTACAGGAGAATAGTGGTATCTGAAGGGAAAGAGACAAATTAAAAGTTTACTTAACAGACCGTTTAGGGGTGCCAAAGTCTAATACCTTTGCATGGTGGCATCCAAAAACAAAAAGACAAATTAAAGATTTATTTTAAATCCCCTTTGGCGCCGCCAAAGGCAATTACAGGGGCATAGAGGCATCAAAAGGGAAAGAAAAATTTCGAAAGCTTACTTTAATACCACTTTGGTGATGCCAAAGAGGAAGAGAATTGCGTGGAGACATCAAAAAATTTATAAGAAAATTGAAGGATTAATCTAAATCCCCTTTGGCGTCTTCAAAGGCCTTTACAGGGGAATAGTGGCATCTAAAGGGAAAGACCCTAATCAAAAGTTTACTTAAAATACTCTTTGGGGGTGCCAAAGTCCAATACAGTTGCATGGTGGCATCCAAAAATAAAAAGACAAATTAAAGGTTTATTTTAAATCCCCTTTGGCGCCGCCAAAGGCAATTACAGGGGCATAGAGGCATCAAAAGGGAAAGAAACATTTCGAAAGCTTACTTTAATACCACTTAGGGGATGCCAAAGGGCAAGAGAATTGCGTGGAGACATCCAAAAATTTAGAGGAAAATTGAAGGATTAATCTAAATCCCCTTTGGCGTCTTCAAAGGCCTTTACAGGGGAATAGTGGCATCTAAAGGGAAAGACCCTAATTAAAAGTTTACTTAAAATACCCTTTGGGGGTGCCAAAGTCCAATACCTTTGCATGGTGGCATCCAAAAATAAAAAGACAAATTAAATGTTTATTTTAAATCCCCTTTGGCGCCGCCAAAGGCAATTACAGGGGCATAGAGGCATCAAAAGGGAAAGAAACATTTGGAAAGCTTACTTTAATGCCACTTTGGGGATGCTAAAGGGCAAGAGAATTGCATGGACGCATCGAAAAATTTAGAGGAAAATTGAAGGATTAATCTAACTCCCCTTTGGCGTCTTCAAAGGCCTTTACAGGGGAATAGTGGCATCTGAAGGGAAAGAGACAAATTAAAAGTTTATTTAAAAGACCGTTTAGGGGTGCCAAAGTCCAATACCTTTGCATGGTGGCATCCAAAAATAAAAAGACAAATTAAAGCTTTAGTTTAAATCCCCTTTGGCGCCACCAAAGGCAATTACAGGTGCATAGAGGCACCAAAAGGGAAAGAAACATTTGCAAAGCTTACCTTAATGCCACTTTGCGAATGCCAAAGTGCAAGGTAATTGCGTGGAGGCATCCAAAATCTTAGAGGGAAATTGAAGGATTAATCTAAATCCCCTTTGGCGTCTTCAAAGCCCTTTACGGGGGAGTAGTGGCATCTGAAGGGAAAGAGATAAATTAAAATTTTATATAAAAGACCGTTTAGGGGTGCCAAAGTCCAATACAGCTGCACGGTGGCATCCAAAAGTAAAAAGACAAATGAAAGGTTTAGTTTAAATCCTCTTTGGAGCCGCTAAAGGCAATTACAGGGGCATAGAGGCATCAAAAGACTAAGAAACATTTGCAAAGCTTACTTTATTGCCACTTTGGGGATGCCAAAGGTCAAGAAAATTGCGGTGAGGCATCCCAAAATTTAGAGGAAAATTGAAGGATTAATCTAAATCACCTTTGGCGTCTTCAAAGGCCTATACATGGGAATAGTGGTATCTAAAGGGAAACACCCTAATTAAAAGTTTACTTAAAATACCCTTTGGGGGTGCCAAAGTCCAATACAGTTGCATGGTGGCATCCAAAAATAAAAAGACAAATTAAATGTTTATTTTAGATCCCCTTTGGCGCCGCCAAAGGCAATTACAGGGGCATAGAGGCATCATAAGGGAAAGAAACATTTGGAAAGCTTACTATAATGCCACTTTGGGGATGCCAAAGGTCAAGAGAATTGCGGTGAAGCATCCAAAAATTTAGAGAAAAATTGAAGGATTAATCTAAATCCCCTTTGGCGTCTTCAAAGGCCTTTACAGGAGAATAGTGGTATCTGAAGGGAAAGAGACAAATTAAAAGTTTACTTAACAGACCGTTTAGGGGTGCCAAAGTCTAATACCTTTGCATGGTGGCATCCAAAAACAAAAAGACAAATTAAAGATTTATTTTAAATCCCCTTTGGCGCCGCCAAAGGCAATTACAGGGGCATAGAGGCATCAAAAGGGAAAGAAACATTTGGAAAGCTTACTTTAATACCACTTTGGTGATGCCAAAGAGGAAGAGAATTGCGTGGAGACATCAAAAAATTTATAAGAAAATTGAAGGATTAATCTAAATCCCCTTTGGCGTCTTCAAAGGCCTTTACAGGGGAATAGTGGCATCTAAAGGGAAAGACCCAAATCAAAAGTTTACTTAAAATACTCTTTGGGGGTGCCAAAGTCCAATACAGTTGCATGGTGGCATCCAAAAATAAAAAGACAAATTAAAGGTTTATTTTAAATCCCCTTTGGCGCCGCCAAAGGCAATTACAGGGGCATAGAGGCATCAAAAGGGAAAGAAACATTTCGAAAGCTTACTTTAATGCCACTTTGGGGATGCCAAAGGGCAAGAGAATTGCATGGACGAATCGAAAAATTTAGAGGAAAATTGAAGGATTAATCTAACTCCCCTTTGGCGTCTTCAAAGGCCTTTACAGGGGAATAGTGGCATCTGAAGGGAAAGAGACAAATTAAAAGTTTACTTAAAAGACCGTTTAGGGGTGCCAAAGTCCAATACCTTTGCATGGTGGCATCCAAAAATAAAAAGACAAATTAAAGCTTTAGTTTAAATCCCCTTTGGCGCCACCAAAGGCAATTACATTGGCATAGAGGCACCAAAACGGAAAAATACATTTGCAAAGCTTACCTTAATGCCACTTTGGGGATGCCAAATAGCAAGGGAATTGCGTGGAGGCATCCAAAATCTTAGAGGAAAATTGAGGGATTAATCTAAATCCCCTTTGGCGTTTTCAAAGGCCTTTACAGGGGAGTAGTGGCATCTGAAGCGAAGGAGATGAATTAAAATTTTATATAAAAGACCGTTTAGGGGTGCCAAAGTCCAATACAGCTGCACGGTAGCATCCATAAGGAAAAAGACAAATGAAAGGTTAGATTTAAATCCACTTTGGAGCCACCAAAGGCAATTACAGGGGCATAGAGGCATCAAAAGGGAAAGAAACATTTGCAAAGCTTACTTTATTGCCACTTTGGGGATGCCAGGGGTCAAGAGAATTGCCATGAGGCATGAAAAAATTTAGAGAAAAATTGAAGGATTAATCTAAATCCCCTTTGGCGTCTTCAAAGGCCTTTACTGGGGAATAGTGGCATCTGAAGGGAAAGAGACAAATTAAAAGTTTACTTAACAGACCGTTTAGGGATGCCAAACTCTAATACCTTACCATGGTGGCATCCAAAAACAAAAAAACAAATTAAAGATTTAGTTTAAATCCCCTTTGGCGCCGCCAAAGGCAATTACAGAGGCATAGAGGTATCAAAAGGGAAAGAAACATTTCGAAAGCTTACTTTAATACCACTTTAGGGATGCCAAAGGGCAAGAGAATTGCGTGGAGACATCAAAAAATTTAGAGGAAAATTGAAGCATTAATCTAAATCCCCTTTGGCGTCTTCAAAGGCCTTTACAGCTGAATAGTGGCATCTAAAGGGAAAGACCCTAATTAAAAGTTTACTTAAAATACCCTTTGGGGGTGCCAAAGTCCAATACAGTTGCATGGTGGCATCCAAAATAAAAAGACAAATCAAATATTTATTTTAAATCCCCTTTGGTTCCGCCAAAGGCAATTACAGGGGCATAGAGGCATGAAAAGGTAGAGAAACATTTGGAAAGCTTACTTTAATGCCACTTTGGGGATGCCAAAGGGCAAGAGAATTGCATGGACGCATCGAAAAATTTAGAGGAAAATTGAAGGATTAATCTAACTCCCCTTTGGCGTCTTGAAAGGCCTTTACAGGGGAATAGTGGCATCTGAAGAGAAAGAGACAAATTAAAAGTTTACTTAAAAGACCGTTTAGGGGTGCCAAAGTCCAATACCTTTGCATGGTGGCATCCAAAAAAAAAAAGACAAATTAAAGCTTTAGTTTAAATCCCCTTTGGCGCCACCAAAGGCAATTACAGGGGCATAGAGGCACCAATAGGGAAAGAAGCATCTGCAAAGCTTACCTTAATGCCACTTTGGGGATGCCAAAGTGCAAGGGAATTGCGTGGAGGCATCCAAAATCTTAGAGGAAAATTGAAGGATTAATCTAAATCCCCTTTGGCGTCTTCAAAGGCCTTTACAGGGGAGTAGTGGCATCTGAAGGGAAAGAGATAAATTAAGATTTTTTATAAAAGACCGTTTAGGGGTGCCAAAGTCCAATACAGGTGCAGGGAGGCATCCAAAATTAAAAAGACAAATTAAAGGTTTATTTTCAATCCCCTTTGGCGCCGCCAAAGGCAATTACAGGGGCATAGAGGCATCATAAGGGAAAGAAACATTTGGAAAGCTTACTTTAATGCCACTTTGGGGATGCCAAAGGGCAAGAGAATTGCATGGAGGCATCGAAAAAATTAGAGGAAAATTGAAGGATTAATCTAACTCCCCTTTGGCGTCTTCAAAGGCCTTTACAGGGGAATAGTGGCATCTAAAGGGAAAGACCCTAATTAAAAGTTTACTTAAAATACCTTTTGGGGGTGCCAAAGTCCAATACAGTTGCATGGTGGCATCCAAAAATAAAAAGACAAATTAAAGGTTTAGTTTAAATCCCCTTTGGCGCCGCCAAAGGCAATTACAGGGGCATAGAGGCATCAAAAGGGAAAGAAACATTTGGAAAGCTTACTTTAATGCCACTTTGGTGATGCCAAAGGGCAAGAGAATTGCGTGGAGGCATCCAAAAATTTAGAGGAAAATTGAAGGATTAATCTAAATCCCCTTTGGCGTCTTCAAAGGCCTTTACAGGGGAATAGTGGCATCTGAAGGGAAAGAGACAAA